>NC_067155.1:25587291-25682291 GCF_903995435.1 Acomys russatus
TTGTGTTTTTTCCTTCTCTTGCCTGGCTCCTGCAGACCTGCCTAACCCGGAAGAGGACCTAGACGCACAGACTGTTCCTCGCAGCTCTTTATTCTGATTTCCCGACAACTGAGCTAATTGGATGGGCCCTGGCGACAGACATTCCCCGCTAAACTCATAGCTTTCTACCAAAACAGCATACTGCACGATACTCTGGATCCACACTGGGACTTAGCGGCCCGGTGCGTCCAGAGCCACTGGACCCAGGAAATCAAGGCCAGCCGCATGGGCCCTGTCCTGCAACAGCTGCGGTTCCCTGTGAGGTTTTTGCTGTTGCTTGGGGCCACTGCTGGATTGGGAGTTCAAAGGCAGCACAGGGGAAGAAGAAATAGATGCTCCTTTGGGGCATAACCAGCTGGAACCTCCCAGCAGGCTGACTGCCTCTCATCCCAGCTCCCTTTCACACTGGCAGGTTCCCTCCACACAGACCCGTAGCTCTCATTCCCGTGGGCCACGCCCACCCAGGACACCGGTGGCACCCACATCACTGTTGTTCGAAGGAAGCAGGGCTGGTCCCAAGTCCCCAGATGGAAAAGGCAAACACAGGGTGGGCCTTGGGCGCTCTCATTCACGACTCACCCAAGAGGGTTCTGCTATTAAATATAAACTAGGGGGCACACAACATGCGTGGTATAAGATTTATTGTAGAAACGTGGGAGAGAAGGAAACGGGAAAGGGGCACCCGAGGGGGACAGAGTGGAAGAGAGAGAAGCAGACAGAGAGAGCAAGAGAGCAACACACATGTGCAGTGGGTTTGCCCTTTTATATCCTGGACAGGGCGCATGCCTGGTGGTGGGCGGCCCGTGGTGACGTCATTGGTTGCTAGGCAGCCTGGAGGCAGGCTTGTGACGCCGCTTATACGCTAACTTTTGCACTGTTCCCTAGCACTTCCACTGGCCCGAACTTGCCTCGCTCCCCACAAGCTGGTCTGGAGCCCAGCACTCACCTAGAAGGTTCCTTTTCAAACTTGCCACCACGCCATGAAGAAAGCCCGATTTCAACCGCAAACTTGGAGACAGAGACCCTCCAGTTTAGAACAACTAAGAAAGGTGTGCAAAGTCTCAAAAGAGAAAAATGGTTCTCGCTCAACAGGCAGGACCTGCCTTCCCCAGGACAGGACTTCAGGGAGTGGGGACAGCCTACACTGAATCACATTCAGGGCAAGAGGGACCTGACCTGGGCCATCCCTGCACACAATGACCTCTGAGGAAAAGGGCCCCAAGACAGATGGCCGGGCTTCCTCCTGGCAATGGCATTCCCGTGACTTCAGGGCGCCCAGTGACAGGGAGCCATTTCGTTGCTGTTTTCATTTCCACTGACTCATTCCTATTGGTTGAACTTTTTAAAAAGTGGGTTAAGCTGTAGCTTGGAAAGTTTTTCAGTTAGGATATAAAAACAAACCAAGAAAACAACTAGGTCTGGGAAACTTCCTGGTTAAAGCTTTGGTTACTAAGGGAGTCTATGCAATCTTGGGATCTTTCCCCCCCTCTCTCTGATAAAAGTCCTGCTATAGCCAGAATGAGTTTGGAAGACTAAATGAAGAACCCTTGCCAGCCCGATGATTCCCAGCATATAGAATGGCACTGAGCATGCTACGGTTCAAATTCCAGGTCACAAACAGGCTGTGTAGTCTGGGGTTTGCAGACTTAACTTGTTTTGATGCACTTAATGTCTTTGATGCAAAACCCGATTTTTGTTGAAGAAAATCAGTTGACACAACACCCCAGGGCTGCGTGGCCCAGGAGCCCACGCTGCAGCAGGTCTGCAGCAGGCCTCTTTAGATAGTGCACGTGTGCCAGGGGTGGTGGCTCACACCTGGAATCCCAGCACTCCAGGAGGCAGAGGGATGTCTGTGAGTTTGAGGCCAGCTTGGTCTACAACGCGTCCAGGACAGCCAGGGCTACACAAACAAACAAAAAATACTGTCTGCATAATCTGCCTCAGAAGTTTAGCCATCAATGCTACCTTCTGATGTCTTCTTTTAGAATAAAAGTTGGTAGGGGCTGGAGAGATGGCTCTGAGGCTAAGAGCACTGTCTGCTCTTCCAAAGGTCCTGAGTTCAATTCCCAGCAACCACATTGTGGCTCACAACCATCTATAATGTGATCTGGTGAAAAAAATTTTTTTGTTATGTTTTGTTTTGTTTTTGTTTTTGTTTTTTGTTTTGTTTTGTTTTGTTTTTCGAGACAGGGCTTCTGTGTAGCCTTCGCTGTCCTGGACTCCCTTTGTAGACCAGGCTAGCCTCAAACTCACAGCAATCTGCCTGCCTCTGCTTCCCGAGTGCTGGGGTTAAAGGTGTGAGCCACCACGCCCGCCTAATAATAAATCTTAAAAAAAAAAAAAGTATAAGTTGACAACACCATGGGATGCTGTCAAGTATCATCCTTTCAAGAGTGCCTCTTTCCATTAAGGGGAACTTGAAG
This sequence comes from Acomys russatus, assembly GCF_903995435.1. Lineage (NCBI taxonomy): Eukaryota > Metazoa > Chordata > Mammalia > Rodentia > Muridae > Acomys > Acomys russatus. The sequence goes on from NC_067155.1 coordinate 25,589,754, forward strand.
AGCCCTGACAAACGTCGTGAAATGGCATCAAAGCATGGGCAGGGGGCAAGCCTCTGCCTTGAAGGCTCTGGTTCTCACCGGCCTGGCTTATCTCTCTGTGAGAGCGCAGTCAAATCAGGTCTATTTCTTGTTCTCCTTCTGGGGGGAGCTGGACTAGTACAAATTTACTTGATCCAATCGACAGCTCCCCTGTACTGAGGAGCATGTTGATTTCTGCCTAACGAGAGCTCCAGCTCCAGTCTGCAAAACCGAGCCCAATCCGCTGTTTACTCTGGTGCTAATCACGAGGTGTTTACAGAAAATGCCCTCATCTGCTTTCCAGCGGCTCCAGCCTCTCAGCTGTGTGAGAGCTGTGTGCAAAGTCAATCGCTTGTCATTTTACTGATTTATGTTGAACAACGCAAGGACCCCTTGAGGTATCTGTAGCCATCTTGACGAGCCCCGGCTTATAAAGTGGCGCCAGGCAGCGTGTTTCAGTTCAAATTCCATCAAGACAGAATTTTAAATCCCCAACTCCGACACTGTGCGCAGGATGGGAACGCTGGGATAGGCAGAACCTTCAAACCCGAAATGAAGAAGGAAACAACCTGGCCCAGTATCAAGTGTATCAGTATCAAGTGGCGCCTGGCCCAGTATCTTCTTTCAGACCTGGGATGTGAAAGTGACTCACACAGTGTTTAAAACAGCCACCGCATAAGATTTCCCCCCACGGTGCCGGGCGTGATGGCGCACACCTTTAATCCCAGCCCTCAGGAGGCAGAGGCAGGCAAATTGCTGTGAGTTCGAGGACAGCCTGGTCTACAAAGTGAGTCTAGGACAGCCAAGGCTACACAGAGAAACCCTGTCTCGAAAAACCAATACAACAACTGAAAAGCCTGAAAAACAAGGTCAAGCTCGGGGCTGTTTGACCCCTGCCCTAGTTCGAAGAAACCAGCAAAACAAAACACCACCTGCAGCTTTAGGAAAACACCCCGTTCGGAAAGCTCCCACACGGCCTGCTCTCTGCCCCCAGTTAACCCGGCCCGAGCCAATCATCCTGCTCTCTCAGATACAGCAGCCGAACCAATCAGTTTAAAGGTCAGCTCCTCCCCCTGGCTTCTGGTTTTAGCCTTTATAAGCAGTCTGTAAGAGCTACTGGGGTCCTTTGCCTCCCGAGTGCTGAGAGACCGTGACACATCAACAATTGGGACTTCTGGTGTGTCAGTAATAAACTTTACCTATACCTCTCAGCTGGTGTGACTTGAGTGGTTTCTCAGGGCGACCCCCTTACCGAATTGGACTCCCAGGGTCCAACACAACAACGCCCCCCCCCAAAAAAAAACCAACCAAACAAAAAAAATTCCCCCCTGAAGTGCCCCCCATGAGTGACAAAGGGCAAGAACCATCAGGTAAGGTTGGGTGACCTGGGAATTTTCCTGATTCTGCGCCCAGAGTCTTACATTTCAACTCAAAGTATCTGATTTCTTTGCAAACTTCTAACAAAATTTCCTTTAACATCTACCTCACCGAAAAGCAACTGTAACCCATCGGGTTCTGACTTCATTTCAGTGTTCATAGCGCCCTGCTTTACTTCAGTGCCATTTCTCTCCTAGCACCCGCCAAGACCCCACATCCTCTGGTATTAGAAGCTTCCAGATGTCTGGGTGCTAGCTGGCTGTCGTCAGCCGATGCCCCAGAAGGGTTGGTAGCAGTTCCCAAGGGTTCCCACGTGCCAGAAGACTGCCTTTCACCCTTCTTTCAGGAGTCTTGACCTACAGAGTGCTGAGGACAGACAAGGTGGAAGTTTTTGTTGTTTTTTTCCTAAGTTTCCCCTTAGAGCAACCGGAAGTCACACAAATGATTTCAGGATTGCCAACTGTATACAGCTTGTTTCTTCATTTCTCATTTAACAGGTTCATACAATGTTTCAACTGAAGACTTAGAGGTCAGACTCGATCCATAAAGCAGGGAAACTGAGGCACAGTGGCTTCCCGAGCTCAACAGAGTCCCGGGATCCTTAAGAATCCAGGCACAAGCCAAACTGAGCCATCCGAATGGAGGCTGACTCCAAGCTCATCTTGCCTACATCTCTTGCTCTCAGGAGAAACTGCTCTCGCCTACCCGTTCACTACTTTTAATTCCTCTCCTCATGCCCCAGCTCCCGCCCCTTTTTCCTGCAGCCTGCCCTATTTAGGCATTTCCAAACCCGGCCACTGTCCTCCTGCCTGATTTTTTTGCTTCCCTCGCCTTTGAGCTGCTGCGGCTGGAGGCCCGTTGCCCTTGCTGTGTGCTGTCGTTCCTCGTAACGCCACTGGGTGGCAGTGTTTCAGAGCAGTCCTGAGCCCTGCAACGTGGCTCTGGGCTGGGCTCCGGTTCTTTCCAGCACAAACAACAGTGGGCGAGCAGGCAGAGCACAGATTCCCTGTCATGCTCGGAAAGGATGAGGGTTCAATATTATGGTAACGAGGAACAGCGGTCTGTATCCTGCCTGCATGCTTTCAGAGCCTGCAAAGGCTGACATCAGCGGTCACCTTAACAAAGGACTCTCAAATGGGGAACGCTGTCTGGGAGGCGTCCTTCTGCCCTCCTCATTTTTTTTTTCCAACCCACCATTGGGCCCTGGTTTCACACACACACACACACACACACACACACACACACACACACACACACACAAAACATCAAGCAAAGAGGAAGAAAGGCAATCCCTGGAGCATTATGTGTTATCTGGACAGGATGGTAATGGAGCAATCCTTCTAATGGCTTTGGTCACTGCAGGATGCTAGCTATTAGAAGGGTCTGTTTTAAGAGGGGAGGAGGGAGAGGGGGGAAGGTAGGGCTATCTGCTGATTGCAGCACGGCCAGGAACAGAAAGTACATTTAAAGGGACACAGTCCATAGGTATGAACAAAAGGAAGTTGCTTGTGGGTTTAAGGCAGATTTAGGGTTTGCATTGTAGCATCTGAATATTTAGCATAGTTCAGATTCTAAATGAATCGTCTGGGGTGGGAACTACTTGGCTCCGCCCCTTTGACAAGAAGTCCCCACGGGAACTATTAGGAATGTGGCCTGAAATCCTTCACCTTGGTCAGTCCCAAGGAAGACAAGCCAGATTTTTTTTATTCCTTTCAAACAGGTTAGAGCCGGACCAAAACTGTGAGGGACGGGACACGCGATTGATTGCCTGGCTTAGGCTCCAGCCTTCCAACCCCAACCTCCACTCAAGAGGCAGTCCTCAAATCCCAGTGATGGGTCAAGCCCTCCAACATCCCCCCACCCCCACCCCCCCAACCCCCGGCAAAAGCCACCCACCCACATCTCTTCCTCGGTACTTTGCCTCCTCTTCCAGGCCTGCCAGTGAAAGGAAGAAACGGAAATCTTTGCCCAAGTGTTAACCATTAGGAAATGAAGGAAGCTCTCTCCGCTTAGGGAAGCTGGGCGCTGGCCTTCCCAATGCTCAGAATGGAGATAAGATGGGGTTTCCCCCACCCCCGCCCCCCCCCCCCCCCCCAGCCAAGCTTGGGCTCAATAGGCAGTAACTGTTGCTTCATGGGGGGATTTTATGACCCAGCTTGATTAGAAGGAAGAAGCCAGTTGCTTAGATATCGACACATCGTATCACCAAGCAAAACACCAAACATCTGTTCCCTGAGTACAGAAAGCCTTGAGGAGAGAGAGAGCCTGAAAACAAAGCAGGGAATGCCCCCGAATGTTCCCTGGTGCGATCGGCCCCCACACACAGGTGATACTGGTGTGGAGAGAAGACACATGAGGCCACAGAAGCTGGCACAGGGAACCTGAATGTGAGATCTTGAAGAGAGAGCAGCTTTAGCCATGGGGAGGGCAGGAGTTTGTCTGAAAGATGCCCTCACATTGATCAGGGACAGGCAACAAGAATATAAGGCTATTTATGAAGAAAGCCCCATAGGCTTGCAGGTGAAGGGCATGTGCGAGGCAACTGGCAAAGACCTCGCGTAAAGAAGCAATTACAATCCCGCTGAAGTGAGACAGAGTGCATTTAGTGTATTTACCTTGGCTAAGGCAGGAGGAGCCCCAGCCCGGCGTCCAAGAGCTTGGTGACAACCACACAGCCAGACTCCACAGAGACGGGCATGTCCTATAGATTCTGTGTATTCTAGAAATGAGGCATAAGAAAGCCAACAGGCCATAATAGTTCATTCCGGTGCCAAGAGGATGGAGCATGCTGTGCCACAGGGGCCACAAGGGTAGCAACTGGTCAGGAGGGGAGGAGGGTGGGCACGGAGGCTTTATCTATCGGGCATTGTGGGGGGATGGTAAGGGATCAAGGGGATCTCCCTTGGGACTAGAGGGGCTCAAGGCAGGTGGAGAGTACCCAGGAAAGTGACAGCACAAAAAAAAAAAAAAAAAAAAAAAAAAGCCTGGGGTGGAAGCTTCGACAGATTTGCATCTGAAAGTCAAGTCAGGCTCCAGTGGGAGTTGGGGCAGCAATTGATTACTACCCCTAGGACTTTTCCCTCCAGAGCTAACAAGGCCAATGTCAAGACACCAGAACACAGAAAATAAAAGGCATAGTCAGTGCCCCCCTCCTCCCCCACCCCCACCCTGTGAGATCACTCAGGCCAGCACCGTTATCTTGTGATCCCTAGGCAGTGCTCTGGATCGGGTGTTCCTCCTCAGCCCCTGGCTGACTCTCCCCTGTTGATCCCTTCAGGAAAGAGGCTCCCAGGAGAGGTTCAAATTGATTCGGTGGCCAGAGTCCAGCACTGGCTGCTCGGCATGGGTGGCTCTTTATGTCAGGCTGCCCATGAATCAAGACTCAAGGTCTGATCCATTTACTAGTGGGGCTTGGGGCTTGGCAAGCTCCATGGAGAGGCACTGCTCGGTAGTGTGGGGTGTCCTGGGCATTCCGAGAAGAAAACATAAGGCGCCAGCGCTTGGCTTTTTCTCATACAACGGTTATAGGAGTCAGGAAATGAGTTCATGTCACATCAACGAATGTGTCTGAGAGCTCTAAGCTAGGTGACTGGTGGAATTGCCATCGCTTGTGAAATAGGATGGGCAGGAAAGTACCTGGGAACTGGAAGATTTGTGGGTATGTGATGATTGGTCCTCATGGATCTGGAGGAGATCCTGGCTGGGGAGGCAGAAAGGAAAGGGCAAGTCCCAGAGGCCAGCTGAGGAGTGTCCTCTCCAAGGAGGGAGACAGAGACAGACAGAGAGAGACACAGAGACACAGACACACACACAGACAGACAGAGACACAGACACACACACAGACAGACAGAGACACAGAGAGAGACAGAGACAGAGACAAAGACACAGAGAGAGACAGAGACACACACAGAGGGAGAGAGACAGAGAGAGAGAGGGGGAGAGAGACAGAGACACACAGAGAGACAGAGACAGAAAGACACAGAGACACAGAGACAGAGACACAGAGAGAGAGAGGGAGAGAGAGAGACAGAAAGACAGACAGACAGAGACAGAAAGACACAGAGACACAGAGACAGAGACACAAAGAGAGACAGAGACACACAGAGAGACAGAGACACACAGAGAGACAGACAGAGACAGACACACACACACACACACACACAGAGAGAGAGAGAGAGAGAGACCCAACTAAGTGCAGAAAGAGGACAGACACTGAAGGATTCAGTTTAAATGTGTGAGTTGTGTTTGATGGCAGACTGCTTACTTTTGCACCTTGGTAACCAAAATATTTGAGGAAACCATTGACTTGGGCTGGTGGTCTTAGAGGTGTTGCTGGTCACGGTGGGGAAGGTGCGATGACATGCGGCAGAACAGCTCAACAACATCATGGAGGACAGGATGCTGAGAGGAATCACTGAGAGTATCTAGTTCGGGAACTAGCCCCTAAGACCATACCTCTAGGCACCCACTTCCTCCAATCAGGCAGGCAGTTCCAACACTTCCAACCACCTATTCCAATCTGAATCCGCCTGTGGAACTGAGCATTTGTTCTTTAATTCAGAGCCTTCGCTCGCTGACAGTCTCTAGAAACAGGCTTGTCCACGGGTGTCCCTTACCAGTCCCCTAGGCAGCTCAGTCCAGTCAGACCGACAGTCTGGATTGAAGGTGGTGCTCAGCTACTGCTGGGCGGGAAGCCAGCCATGTGACGCTGCCAGCAACGCTCTGCTAAGCCGTCAAAGAAGTGGCACTCACTTTCCACCCATGTTTTCAGCAATTCTGCAAACACAATTACCACATCCCTGGGTTGTCCTCAGAGCCCTCCAAAGGTGAGATCCTGCTGGTAACACATCCTTGGTGATCTCCCCCACCTCTGTCTCGGCGTAGATGTCAAAGGGTGAAAACATGGCTCCTGGGCCCCTGCTGAAGACTTGCCTCCCTCACTGCAACCCAAGCCGGAAGGATGGAGACACAGGCTCAGAGAGCTTGTGTGGCAGCAGCTCTTATGTGCATCCTCGGGGAAGAATGGTGGATTGACGTGTTTGCTAATCTGGATGCACACAAGTTGCCTTTTAGCTTATCTTTTTGTTCTTAGTGTCTTAAATTTTACTTTATGCTCATATGTGTTTTGCCTGTATTTATATGTGTGCATGCAGTACCTACAGAGGCCAGAAGGTGGCGTCAGATCCCCTGGAGCTGGAGGGGTTGTGAGCTGCCATGTCGGTGCTGGGAATTGAACACAGATGCTCTGTAAGAGCAACCACCCTAACCACTGAGCCATCTCTCCAGCCCCTAAGTTATCTTCTCTACTGAACAGAAGCTTTTGTCACTCTAATAGATTAAAAATAAAAAATAATCATAATTTGCAATTTAGCAATATTCTATTAGTTAACACCGAATGTCCCACAGTTATACAACTAATTGATAGTTGCTAGTAGGTCAAATGCAATAGCGAATCGGGTTATGTCTGCATGGACTTCTTTGATGATGCCCTAATGTGTGGCCCTGAAAAGTCAGCCACCACCCTTTAAGCTTTGCATAATGTCTAACTTCTGCCTTGTCTTAAAGAAGTCAGAGCTCAGTTCAAGCATCATTTCCTCCAGACACTGTCCTAATTACTTTCTGTTGCTATGACAAAACACAGGAGGCCAGATTATTTATAAAGAAAAAAAGGGGGTCCTTTAGCTTATGGTTCTGAAGGTGGGAAGTTCAAAACTGGGCAGCCTCATCTGATGAGGGCCTCCTGCGGCAGTATCGCGTGATGAGACAATGGGCCAGAGCATCACGTGAACGTCAACGGAGAGATGAAAGCCCCAAGGAGGCTACTTTACAACAGTCCACTTTCACATGGCTGGCCCCGCCTCTCAGTGTGGCTGTGCCAACAACCAACTAGACAATTACAACATGAGTTTTATTTTAACACGGACAAAACACATGAAACTCTCACACCAGCTTTTCTTGGCCTCCCAGACACCGTTACTTCCACAAAATCAGATATTTTCCTTTCACGGCAGTTAACAAGAAAGACTCTGTTCAAGACAGTTGAAGGAGACATTATGGCGCATCCCAGGCCCGCCTGCGTAGGGATGGCACCGCCCACAGTGGGCTCGGGCCTTTCTCCTCATGGTGGCAGTTCTTCAGTTGAGGTTCCCAAGTCAGAAGTGTGCCAAGTTGACAACCAAATCACCCCTCACAAGGGGGGGGGGATACCTGGTTAATAATCACAGTAATAGAGCCTTATGGTCAAAAATTACTAAGAAGAGATATGAAGCTAAACTTCTTGCTAGCCACTTGTGTTACTCTACTTTCCATCTCTGTGGTAAACTACTCCACCCTCTTAAAGGTCCCAGTGCCTCTCTGTAGTGCCACGCTAGAGCTCATGCCTTTAACACACGGGCTACGGGAGATGCCCAGGACCCAAGTACACACTGCTGTGCAATAATTTCGCTGAAGGCAGGCTGAGGGTAATCAGAGATTGGTGGCTGGGGTCGGGAGATGGGGAGTGATCAATTGCCCTATCAAGCGAGGGAGTTTCTTCCTAAACTGACTTAGCAGGAATCGTGCTAACACTTAGTGGTGCACACCTTGTAAGGACAGGACAATCGTCAAGGCTGAGACCTAACGTCCAAACTCTTCTCCAGAAGAGGGCTCAGCTGAACCTAATCAAAGCTTGTCTTAAGGAGAGACAGCCTGCGTCCTCTGCTCCACACGAGGCGATGTCTGGCTGCTCTTCTGGACTGACAGGTCTTAGAAGGCAAGGCCGTGTTGCCTCTGTTTATTATCCCACCAGCATTGCTATGTGGCTTGAGGCCCATGAGCGTGGCTCATTGGTAAAGCGCACGGGCTCTAGGGCATATCATATATTTTTATGCTATGAATGTACGTAATAAAGTATTTCGTGCACATACACATAGTGAATGAAGGAAAGAACGCCATGCTCTGAGCCAGGCTAAAGCCCCGCAAGACAGGATGCAGCCGACACATAGTGCGCATGCGTTCACGGTTTGGCCGTGGTTACACTGCTCTTTGTTTCTATTTGCCTCATTGCGCTTTTCCTCTGTTGGCCGCCAGGCTGGGAATTTATCTCCAGAGAATGGGAGAGCAACGTTAGATGGGAGATTCCAGCCGGACAGCAGGCTGCTGGCTCAGCACTCTGCCTACAGAACCCTGGGAAGCATGTGCAGGGAGCAGCTCTCTCTCTCTCTCTCTCTCTCTCTCTCTCTCTCTCTCTCTCTCTCTCTCTCTCTCTCTCTCTCTCCCTCTCTCCCTCTCTCCCTCTCTCCCCCTCCAATCCTCTGGACACGATGGCTACTTAAGGGGAAATTTGTTGGATGGGGGTGGGGTGGGGGATACAGGAAGGCTCTTGCTGAGCTCTGAGAGCTGATGCGTTCATCTTGGGGAACATCTCAGGGGGCAGTCTTTTTGAGACCGGACATGGACCGTGACCCTGCGCTCTCATCTCTCGACCACTTCACTTCCGCTTCCACGCCCCCAGTTTCCGTGGCATCGGTCTTGCCCACACCATATGCCAGATCTTGATGGCTTCCTTTTCATACCGTTTCTTATTAGATTCTGCTCTCTAAAGGGAGGAGAGCCTAAGCAAGGCCAGGACTCAGTGTCCCTCTCTGCAGACACTATCTCCCAGTGTCTGTTTCTCTACAGTGGTCCTGACTTAGCGGTCCAGTGGCTGTCTGCTCAGCACCCCCTTTCCCCCAGGGCACCAGGCTTACAGACTGTATTAGGTGGCTCTCGAAGTGAGGTCCCTGTGATAGGTGTCACCCTGCTTCTCCAGCTTGGGTTGCTATGGTGAGACGTCCATCCACCTAGCGTTCTCTTACTCTTTCACTACTCTTTGATGAACATTAGAAATAGTATGGCTCAGTGGTTAAGAGCACTGCCTGCTCTTCCAAAGGACCCGGGTTCAATTCTCAGCACCCACATGGCAGCTCACAACTGTCTCTAACTCCAAGATCTAACACCCTCACACTAATACACATAAATTAAAAAATCAAATAAAAATATTAAAAAAAAAAAAAAAAAAGAAATGGTACTATCACGCTCTGTGGCCCAGCGTGGTGGACAGTCTTCAGACTGAGCTTCTGAGGCCCTCAGCCCGTGCAAGAGCTCAAAAACAGAACCCCCTCTCGCAAACCTTCAGACCCCCGTGGGACACAGGAGCAGGCAGGTCCAGCCTTGACCTGAATAAACAAGCTAAAAAGTCAGGTCGGGTTTTGCCTGGGGAAGAGGCCAGGGCAAGCCCTCAGCAGCCACCTCAGAGTCCTGTGAGAGAGACTAAAACATGCTGTTCCAAGCCGCCCCATCTAGGGACGATTCATGACGTCATGGGAGGCAGCCGGTTCTACGCTTGTTCTGCCTGGAAGCCTAGAGGACACTCTGTACTTAATTCTGCTAACCTAATTCTTCATTTCCTGTCCTAAGACCACAGGGACCGGATCAGAAACACAGGCACACGCACACAAACACTGTGTCACAGTTGACATCAAGGGCTCAGAACCCCCGCCTGGCTGAGAAGCCTCAGAGGAGCAAGCAGCCCATCCCCCTCCACCCCGGTTCAGGAGAAACTTAGCCCACAGACATCCCTGGGGCTTGGGGCTCAGGGTTTGGGGGGCAACTAAACCAGACTTAATCTGCTTACCATCATCCTGTGTAATTGTGCAGACTGGCTGCAAGAACTGTGTCTCCTGTCATGGACACTGTCCACTGGACACAGACATCCCAGGCAGAGAAGGTGGTGGTGGGGTATGTGTGTGTGGGGGGGTGTCACCTCTGAGACAAAGAGCCACAGAAACAACACCAGCTCCACATCTTCTCAGTGTCCTAGGAGACCTCCAGAGGCACATCTCTAATGAAGATTATCCCTTGTGGGTGCCCAGTGAAAAGAAGCCATAGGGAATAAACGAGAAGCTTCCAGAACTACGCCAAACACCGCAGGACTCCACCAAGCCACAGACATAGAGTTTCTGAGGCAACCCTGACTCGCCCCCCCCCCCCGGGAGGTTCCTGGGGAACCTTAATCATAAAGGGGTTATCAGGATGGTCCAGAAACGTCCGTGCATCTTCACTCTCCCCCGTAGTGGGGCTTTTGGTTTCTTTAAAACCTCAGTAATGTTATGTGAGCATGTTTTTGCTTTAATCCCAGGTGTGGGGCTGTTGCAGACTGTGCACAGCCACAGATGATCCGCCTCGTGCTCTAGCAGGGGCGTTATCTTTACCAGCTGCAGATCATTTCATTCTGAGGATTCTGAGGATTCTTGAGAGGGTATAAATGCCAGAGGTGGGGAGGGGGACACCTCCAAGGAAGAAGGAGGAGGCTTGTGTTGCTGCTGCTGCTGCTGCTGCTGCTGCTGCTGCTGCTGCTGCTGCTGCTGCTGCTCCTGGTTGCTGTTGTTGATGTGTGACAGGAAGTCAGAGATACCCTGAAATGAAGATTGGATTTGCCCCCAAAGAACCCAGCGACCCCAGCTAAAGCGAACGATGCCCCCCCTCTCCCCACTAACCTTCTTTTCTCTCCTACCTGGTGTTGGGGTGTTGGAAAGGATTGAGGTGGAGAAGGGAGAAAGGGATCTAAGAAGCCCAATAAAATAGATTTTTAAAAACACATGCCCGCTCCCCCAAGCAAAAGAGATTCAGTTTAATCCTTCATGATCCTGCGTCAGGCCAGGTCACTCAGGCCTGGGAGAGTCCCCTAACTGTATCCAGGTGTTACCCTGTCACCTTCCGTCCTTCCTGAGCCCCACACCCAGCTCTCCCCTGTGACCCAGAGGGTTTTATCTACATACCAGCTTCTGCGTATCCTCAGATGTTTACAGAGTCTAAAAGAATGTTCTTTTTTCTAAATGTTTGCTCTCCCAATTCGTGAAATGACAGGTCCCTAAAAATCTATCTGCAGATTACCTCCCGGTTCCTGCACCGACCACCCAGGAGCGTCATGACGTTTCCTGCCTATGCCTGGGAGCTCTTCCCCAATGAGGCAAGATGGTCAATACACATTTATGTATAAATATCCTATATGCATACGTGCTACATAGCATACATTTATCATCTTGTTATGACATATGCCGAGTTCCTTGACTGGCAGCGGAGACCTGTTCTGCAGTCTCTCAGCCATTAGCTCCTTTTCTGCAGAGCTAAGAAAAATGTCAGGATATGAGACAAGCTCATATCACAGAAGCTAGTGGAGACATCTCTGTGCCGGGAGTGACTGCCTTCACACAGGCACATGACACAGACCGCATGGCAAGGACGGAGTGCCCCGCTTACAGCTCACAGTGAGTGACATCAATTCAGGGCCTGTCCTTCCATTGGAAATGCACTGGAAACCGACTGATGAGCTAGAATGAAGCCTCTAGTGGCAGCTGGTCATAATCCTGAAAGACAAAATGTCAGATGAAAATAATATCAAATGTTGCAATCCTGACCGAACTAAGACCCTAAAGTCTAAATCTCCAGAAGTCCAAATATAGAATTGTTGACATCAAAGAAACTGCGATTTGAATTTTAGAAAAAGACTCCACAAGGGGAAGGCGCCATGCATGAAGAGATGAGTGCATTTGTAGCTGCACTCAGGACAGTGGCTCGATATTCCATGAAAGGAATGCTACAAATATGGTAAGTATTGTGAGGTGTGTCTGCTTCTATGAACCAGGTCCTCCTGAGGTACACCTGCTCACGGCCTGTCCCTGAGGTACACCTGCTCACAGCCTGTCCCTGTCCCCGAGGTACACCTCCGTGTGGCCTTTCCCTGAGGTACAGCCCCTCACAACCTGTCCCCGAGGTGCACTTGCTCATGGCCTGTCCCTGATGTACACCTGCTCATGGCCTGTCCCTGAGGTACACCTCCTCACAGCCTGTCCCCAAGATACACCTGTTCACGGCCTGTCCCTGAGGTACACCTGCTCACAGCCTGTCCCTGAGGTATACCTCCTCACAGCCTGTCCCCAAGATACACCTGCTCACGGCCTGTCCCTGAGGTACACCTCCTCACAGCCTGTCCCTGAGGTGCACCCCCTCACAGCCTGTCCCTGAGGTACACCCCCTCATACTCTGCTTCAGTGACTCAGCTTCTCACACACCAAATTTTCTTCTTAACGTTTTTGTTTTTATTTTTTGTTAAATTCATGTAGGCAGCCTAGTTTCTTAGAAATCACTATGCTGTTCATTTTCTCTTTCTCTTCCTTCTAACACCGGAGACATAAATTCTGTGAAGACTTTCAGAGAGTTCTTATTTCGTGTCTTTTGTGAAGTTGACATATTAAAGTGCATTACCACGGCATTGGCTTTGCTTTGTGCCTGTGAGTGAAAAGTTTGACTTTCTAAATAAATGAAGACATCCTTTTTGTGTGCCCACACTTGTGAAAGAGAGAATTTTCAGAAATATTTGCTCCTCCGTTGGCTGCATAAGCGATTGTTACCCTTCGCGGGTTTTGTTCCATCTCATCAGAAGACTTGGGGTGTCCTTTACAGTAATTAAAGTTATTACGGCAATGTGGGGTACACAGAACTGACAGCCCCAGAAATATGCACTTAGCATTTCATTTCTTGACAGATCTCTTGATGAGCATGATTTATCTGTTTACAACCATGTGCATCATGTCACTGTCATTGTAAAGCTGAGGGCTTAGGCATGTAAACATATTGTGATTGCACATTTGATTGTGTGAAGTTGCCAGTAACTGCTCTGTCACTGTCTCGTGTGTTCCTCAAATAAAATTTCCTTTAAAGGATAAATAAATGGCTTTTTAAGTATGCTTGGTTTTCCCAATACTGTATTTTTGTGTACGTGTGTGTGTGTGTGTGTGTGTGTGTGTGTGTGTATACGCAGATACCATGGCATGCATGCAGAGATCAGGGGAAAACCCTTGTTGGTCCTAGCAGTCTATTTTGCTGGAGAGGGGATTTCTTGCTCTACAGGACTGTCTATACAAGCTAGGAGACTGGCAGATTTGCATTGCTTTACAGTCTCTGCCTCTCCTCTTGCCCCAGGAGCAATGGAGTCACAGATACACAGACTTGCACTGTGCTGAGGATCCAGACTCAGGCCCTCAACAGCTGCATGAAAAACACTTTCCTCCTGAACTACCTCTCCAGTCCTGTCTGTCCATCTGTCTGTCTGCCTGTCTGTTTTTAAGAGGCTTTGATCCAGCACTATCCAAGAACAAAACTAAAATACTAATGTTTTGATGACTCTTCCTTTCTTAAGCAGATACCCTTGCCATTGTGCTTTTTAACTTTTAATTTTTTTTTTTAGATTTTATTTAATCTGATGTATACAAAAGCTTTGCTCCTATGTACGTTTGTGTGCCATATGGGAATTGAACCCAGGTCTTCTGCAAGAACAAGCGCGTTTAACCACTGAGCCATCTCCCCAGTCCCTTGATGACAGTAGGTGGGCTTAGAGAGAAGGGCAGGGACCAGGCAGGGGTGAGTGTAAAGATCACGGGAAGGCTGAGGGTTCTGTGCTAGGATATTGGGCCATCAGTGTCAGCATCCTCTGCGAGCTTGAAAAAAATGGAAAACTCAGGTGAGTCTGTGGGGCGCTGATAGGCCTGAGTGACCCACACTTAAGTCTTTTCTATTTACCTGAGCAATGGGGCTGGATGCCAGTGCAGGGATCTGGCAGCAGAGGAACATGATCTGAGGTCCCGACTGGTGTAAGAAGTGACGGACAGCATGGCGTGTCCCCTTTCATTTCCCAACTCTGCCTGAGCCGCCCTGAGCAGCATGGGGACCGCTGGGATAGTGACCACAATAGCTGCCCCCTCCTCAGCTTCATCTCTGGAGAGAGCAGATCAGCACCTCCCCCCCCCCCCCCCGCAGGACTGTCTTCTTAAAATCATGCGGTTCTAAGAAATGTGAGCAACACGCAGCCAAGCACAGGTGCTGGGGCTAAAACTGAACACAGGTGTGATGGCGCCGTCCGAGGAAGGCAGAAAGAGGGATGAGCCAGGCTGCTCTGCCCGCTGCAGTCCCTGCTGCAGTTACACTGGGCGGTAAGCCTGCAGGGCTATGCACCCATCACACCTTGTTGCTGCTCCCTCCAACACCTTCCCAGAGAATGCAGGCGGCGTGGGGTTGGGTTGGGAGAGCTACAGATGCAGGGATAGGCACTGACTGTCCAGCTGGCTTCCAAATGAATTCCCAGGGAGACAGCCGCCATTGCAAATGTCAGCCTCCGCCCCAGAAAATCACCCACATGCTGTCAAGTAACTAAATTCTCCTTTCCGGTGGCTGACTTCTTGTCACTGCCAGCAGCTGCTGCTGCTTCTTCTTCTTCTTCTTCTTCTTCTTCTTCTTCTTCTTCTTCTTCTTCTTCTTCTTCTTCTTCTTCTTCTTCTTCTTCTTCTCCTCCTTCTTCTCCTCCTCCTCTTCCTCCTTCTCCTCCTCCTTTTCTTCCTCCTCCTTCTTTCAAACAAATCATCACTGATTTACCAGAAACAAGAAATGCTAACAGGTGGGTTTTCTCCACATTTGATTCTTTCTTTAAATGAATGTCATCGCACGGGAAGAGCCAGCGCTCTAAGGTGCAAGGTAAAATCGAAGCTGGCCTCCTCTGGGTAGCAGGAAGCCCCTGTCTCACCCAGGATCCAGGCCCTCCTGTTCCATGGATGGATGGGTGTGTCCTAATAAACACTACTTACATTTGAATGCAGCCTTCTGTGTTCTTACATCGTGACCTATAGTGGAGCTGAGCTTGCACTGTACCTGTGAGCCACTGGCGTCCACAGATGCCAACACCAGCCTCAAGACAGAATCTGTGGCACTCACGCTGCGCCAAGTCCCAGGGCACAATACCCTCACCCAGGTGAGTCCTACGCACCTTCTGAGTGTCAAGGCCTCCCGAAACCCAGTGAACAGCCAACGACCCCTGAACACTGTGGACACATTGTTTTCTCAGATGTCTGTGTGACCAGCTCAGATACCGCTAGGCATCGGGAAAAGGCCAGTGCGAGAGTCAGCACATGCAGTAAGCACGGGCAGGATGTTCAGGTGTCCACCCTGTGGCACCTCCATCTCCCAGGTGCTCTCCTCGGCAGTCAGTCCATTGCATGAGAACACTGCTTTAAAGCCAACTGAAAATCTGACCTGGTATCTGTATCTCCCAGGCAACCCACCTCTCTTAGGGAAAAAACACGTCTTGGGAGAGCAAACTCAAATCAAAGACAAAGCCAAGGCTTGTTCTTGTCATTGCTGTATGTTCTGCTTATAACCATCGAGGTCGGCATAGGTGTCTGCTCTGGGGGTGGGGGGAGGGGGAGTGATTTTTTTTTTTTTTTGTACCCTCTTGACATTTTGGAGTTTGATAACCGTGCAGGGACAGACTCTTCAGGTATAGCCCTGTCTGGGGGAGGGGGGGAGAGAGAGAACAAAAACCAAAAAACCAAAACAAAAACAAAAACTACTCACCCAGCTGCTTTGCAAAAACAAAGCTAGCTGTTATGAAGACGCAGACCAGCCCATCTGAGGTCCAACCTCCACAATTCACCTGCCTTAGTTACCTCAGTATCCAAGATTAGACAAATAGTAGTGACCTCTGCATGTCAAGGCTGCTAAAACTATGGCAAGAGGCCACAGGAGGGACAGAGACACAAGAGAAGGTGTGCAGGGTCCCTGTCATCACCATCTCTCCTCATCGGGGACATGCTGCACAGCGGGCTTGACGTAAGACTGAGGAGGTGGTGGGCACCAAAAGCAGCACCCGTCCTGGCCCAGGACTTATGCCCCCGCCTCCATGTGCGTGTTGAAAAGCTCCCTAGAGCCGCTTTCCCTGTGTGAAGGGGACATATCCTCCACGTCAGGAAGAAGCCATCCTAGACCCAGTCTGGGTCCTTGGGGTGGTGCTTTGAGAAGTGGCTTTGCGATGACCTCACTGACTGATCTGACAGCATCAGCGCTTCCTGACACTTGTAGGACTATCCTTCCAACTGCCACCAGCTTCATCAGATCCGCTGAGTCTTCTTACAAAAGAGGGTCATCACGTCTGGCCTTGCTGACCATTGATGTTTCTTCATACAAGGGGGTGGTGGTGGCAGGTACAAAGGTTTGAATAAGAATGACCCTCACAGGCTCATACATTTGAATGCTCAGTCACCGGAGAATGGCGCTATTTGAAAGGATTAGGATTAGGAAGAGTGGCCTTGTTAGAGTGTTGACTCTGTTTCTTAGCAATTAAACTTTATTATGCAACCCAACTAGCTTATACAAGAAGGAAAAAGGTTAAAGGGACAAAAGAGTGAACCTTCCGGTAGCCGTTCCACGGGACGGATCCTTAGGTGTCTCTCTGGCCGGCGTGCTGATCCAGCTTGTCTGCTGCTCCTGCACGCTCTCTCTGCCGCCGACTTTGTTATTCTCTCTTCCCCAACTCCTTCAGTCACGTGGGAAGGACCGGCTCCTTCTCCCGGTGAGGGTCCATTAGAAAGACAATAGTCCAGGTGGGGTTCCCAGATCTGCTTCCTGAATTCCAGACCCAGGATGGCTCCACTCAGTCTGTCACAAGGTATTCATGGGGTGCCCCAAGGGTAAAGCCCGCCAAGACTGCTCCCACCTGTGACAAAGCTTACTCCTTCCCACATTAGAGGAAGTGTGTCACTGGGTTTCAAAAGCTCATAGCATTGGCTGGAGAGATGGCTCAGAGGATAAGAGCACTGTCTGCTTTTCTAAAGGTCCTGAGTTCAATTCCCAGCAACCACATGGTGGCTAACAACCATCTATAATGTGATCTGGTGCCCTGTTCTGGCATACAGGCAAAGCACTGTATATGTAATAAATAAATAAATATTTTTTAAAAATTTTTTAAAAGCTCATAGCAGACCCATTCTCCCTCCCTCTCTCTCTCTCCCTCTCTCTCTTCCTCTCTGTTCCTCTCTTCCTCTCTCCCTCTCTCTCTCCCTCTCTCTCTCTCCCTCTCTTTCCCTCTCCCTCTCTCCCTCTCTCTCTCTCCCTCTCTCCCCCCTCCCTCTCTCCCTTTCTCTCCCTCTCTTCCTCTCTCCCTCTCTTTCTCTCCCTCTCTTTCTCTCTCTCCCTCCCTCTCTCTCCCTCTCTCCCTCTCTCTCTCCCTCTCTCCCTCTCTCTCTCCCTCCCTCTTTTTCTCTCCCTCTCTTCCTCTCTCCCTCTTTCTCTTTCTCTCCCTCTCTCCCTCCCTCTCTCTCTCTCTCTCTGACTTTGTATCAGGATGTCGCTCTCAGCTTCTTCTCCAGCACCATGCCTACCGCCACATTCCCTCTCATGGTGGTAATGGGCTAAGCCTCTGAAGTTATAGGCATGTCCGCAGTTAAATTAGTTCATTTATAAGAGTTGCCTTAGTCATGGTGTCTCCTCACAGCAACAGAACAGTGACTAAGACAGTGAAGAAGGGGGCAGAGAAGGTCATGGGATCCCCACATGGATCCAGCCACCCCTCTCCACCCACACCCTAACTGCATGTGGCCTCAGGTTCTTGAGGAGGAAGAAGAGGAAGAAGAGTATATAGGTTGGGGAGTGGCTAGAGGAGTGAGGGCTCTGTCCATGTGACCATGGGAGCATCATCGTCCACGCTGGGTACACCTTCCAGCATGGCTGCTTTAAGACCCCAATGTGCTTGCTCATAACCCCTCACTCAGTGCACTATGGGTAAGCCTAATAAACTCACTGGCTTCCCAGAGTAAACTCCATCTGTCACTGGGACCTTACAAGGTGTAGATGTCACTTATGCATCCATCAGGGAAGGAATTTTAGCAACTGCAATTGTACAGCCATGTAAAAGACTGGCACATATGTTGAGAATCAGAGCCCAGGCTCCCTTCCCAGTGTTCTCTCAGCAGGCCTGGGATTCTTGTGGCTGCCCCGTGCACATACCACGCGCAGATGCTGACAGCTGGGGACCACTCACAGGGGCCGAAGTGCCAAGAATGTTGGGAGTTGTCAGATCCATTGGGGCCCATTTTAAGGGGGCTACGTGCAGATGGCACACTCAAAGCGCTCTAGAGGAAGACATGACACCCCATAAAACACCAAGAGGGCCCTCATCCTAGCTCATTCTGTCCTGCTTATCCTGGGGTGAACCTTGCTGAGAGAAAGAAAGCTGAACTGAAGAATCTGTGGACTTACTGAAGTATAAAGGAATCACACACACACATATACACACACACACATCACACCACACACACCACATGCACACACTACACACACACAAGCACACCACACATACACACCTTACCACACACACCGCACACATACACACAAACACACCACACACACACCATACCATACCACACCACAGACACAGACACACCATACACAGACACACACCACACACATACACACCACACACACACGCGCACAACACTCACACACGTGCGCACATGCACACACACATACCACATACACACACACACACGCCTCTCTTGACCAACTCCTGGTTACACTACCACAGAACACACTGCTCACAGCATCTGCTCTGAGGACCCTGGGGACAAGGCTATCCGTGACTACAATGGCAGATCTGGCCGATGGTTCTACTAGACATTGTCCCAATGATTAGTGTCTTTGGCTTAGCACACCTTACACTTTCAACCTCAGAAAGCCACGCGCTTCCTGTCAACTCCTGTTTCTTGTTGAGGAGAAGTGTCAGCATCCCCAGACTTGTGTTCCTGGCTGCCCTGTTGAGGTGCTTAGCTCCCACTCTTGTGAGCTGGGCCCCAGGCAGGGATGTGCATGGAAGGGAGTTTCCTTCAAGGTGGGAGCTGCCTAACTCTCCACTTAATCTCTGCAGCCCTTATGGCCCTGGGTTACTGCGGGGAAACAGACCCAGTTTTATAGACTGTTACACCTGCCGGGGTAGATGCCGTGTCCTGGATTCAGATCATGGTGTGTGTGTGTGTGTGTGTGTGTGTGTGTGTGTGTGTGTGTGTTATGGTATAGTATGTTGTGTATGTGTGTGTGTATGTGTGGTGTGTGTCGTATGTGTGTAGTGTGTATGTGTGTGGTGTGTGTCGTATGTGTGTAGTGTGTATGTGTGTGGTGTGTGTCGTATGTGTGTAGTGTGTATGTGTGTGGTGTGTATGTGGTATGTGTGTGTGTGATACGGTATAGTACATGTGTGGTGTGTGTGTGGTATATGTGGGGTGTGTGTGTGTGTGTGTGTGTTGTGTATGTGCTATGTGTGGGTATGTGTGTGTGTTGAAGTGAAGTTTTCTCCTTGGCCCGGAGCCCACCAATTAGGTGACACTGTCTGGCTAGCAACTCCCCGCAGCAATCCTCTCGCTCTGCCTCCCAGCTCTGTGGTTACAAGCGTGTGCAACCATAGCCAACCTTTCACATTGGTTCTGAGATCAAATTCAAGTCCTCATGATTGTAAGGAAAGTATTTCACCTGCCTGGTGGGAGGCTGGAGAGATGGTGTATCGATTAAAAGCACTTGCGGCTCTGGAAGAGGACCCACCTTCTGTTCCCAGCACCCACTTGGAGGCTCACAATCATCCTGTAACTCCAGCTCCAGGGGACCAGCGCCCTCTTCTGTCCTCCCTGGGCACTGCATGCACATGATGCACACAAATACATGCAGGCAAAACATGCACACAGAAAAAGACAAATAACAACACTGGCCTCCCACAGCCTGAGACACAAAATCTTGCAGCACAAGAGGCACAGGACCCTGGAAATACCAGCTGCATCTCTGACAGTCTTCTGAGAAGTGACACGTAGCAACCTACCCCCCTACACACACACACACACACACACACACAGTGACCTTTCCACTTCAGCTATGAGGACATGATGATCAGAGCAGGATGGAAGACATAAGGCTGATAACATTTCAGAGGAAGCAGGGAAGAGGGCACAGAGAAGTTCATACTGTGTCTTCTCTTCAAAACCTTCAGCCATATCAAAACTCTGAGTTAATACCTTTGCTATCACAGGGGTCCTGGTAGCAAAGCCACACGGGATACAGGTATGGCCTCCAGAGATCCCATATCCAATAGGACAGACCTAAGAGATAATTATGCAACAACAGCCAGAACGTGACAGTGTCAAACTGCTAAAATAGTTCACAGGGGGGAAAGGTCTGCAGAGAGGGCTGCCAGAGAAAACAAAAGGGCGGTGGCATTTGAATGTCAGATAACCACTGCATTGCGATCTACTGCCTGGATGCCACAAATATTGCTAGGAATACAGTGAATGCCATGGGGACTGGCTCCAGGACCGCCCGCTCCCCGCCCAGGTTCCAAAGCCACAGAGACTGCAGCCTACACAAGTCAGCTGCAAGACTCTCTGTAGACGGCTGTAATGCCTTGTGCTGTAAGGCACGTAAATGGTTGTGCTGTTCGCAAAAACGATGACTAGAAACAAAAAACACTGCCCATGCTCTGTGCAGACATGACTGGAGGGCATTTTCTGTCTGTGTCTGTCTGGCCCTGGTGCACTGAACCCACAGATATGCTGAGCAACTATTTTTGTACCCCAAAAAGTTATAGATTGTTCATACTGTTAGTGTGAGATTCAAATTAAGGCAGATGTCCCAGGGTTTTACAGGCTAGTCCTTATGGAGGATTCGTGGCACAAATACTATTTCGTCTAGAAATAGCTACACTAGGCAGAGGCAGGGGAGCTGGGATTCCAAGCATCCAGGACACCACTCTGACCTGCCTCAGACACTACACCCCTCCCCATGGACCAACACCCCTTTGAGGGGTCACATATCAGAAACCTTGCATATTTATATTTCATAACAGTAGCAAGGTTGCAGCTATGAAATAGCAGCGAAATCGCTTTATGGCTGGGGGTCACTGCAACATGAGGAGCTGCAATAAAGGGTCACATTGTTAGGAAGGTTGGGAACCACTGCTCTAGAGCGCTGCCCGTTACCATGGCAAAGAGGGAGGATGTTGTAAAGCAAGGCATGGGTGTTTCGAGGACAGACTTAGAGGAAACAGCCACTCCCCTTCATCACAGGTCTCCTGCCATGGTCAACTAAACTAGAAAATTGAGTCCTGCTGCAGCCTTGGGATCGTGGAAATACAGTCTGAAGCCACCTCAGGCATCTCCCACATCTGGTTGTACCAACAACCCATCTTCTAGACTGTCGGAGATGGCCAGGGGCGCCTCAATGCCAGGAGTCCCCAATGTTCGGGACCCTCAGTGGTAGCCCTCATACCAAAGGTTCCAGGGTTCTAGAGACCACTTAGCAACAGGAACCCCAAATATAGGTTCCCTCAATAGGAAGCACCCCCTAATACCAGGACTTTCTTAGCATAAGAGCCCCAGTTGGAGACCCACCCTTGTGCTGTGCTCTGGGCTCCTGGGACCGACTAGTCCTGGGAAGGTGGACAAGCACGGTGGCTGCTTGTGTGTCTTCCATAGCTCCACCCCCCGACACCCCCACCCACCTCCGACCCCGCTTCCCTCTACACAGCATTCCGCATTCTAAAACGGGTAGCGAAGAGTAGCGGTGGGGGGGGGGCCCTAAACACCTTCCAGCACCCACTGATGTCACAAGCCTCCAGGATGGAACACAAGCGTTGCCCTGGGACTCTGGTAAGAGCCCTTGTGGTGGAACGCACTGGCCAGCAGCTCGCACAGGTGTTTAGTCCTGCTGGGCCAGCATAGACTGGCCTGACCCAGAGGGTCCCTGGAATCAAAAAGCAGACAGCTGTTGTTTTTAAAAAACCAACATTGAGAGGAAATGAAAACCCACCCACCCGGGCCTCCCAGGGTCGCCCCGCCCCTTGCGGTTTCTGGAGGAGGTGCTGCTGAAAGTGCCCTGGCACGGAGCCCTCAGAGGCGCTGGAACTCATGGATGGGAGGAAGACTTGGAGGGGTAAGGCCTGCCAAGGGTCACTCACGCCTTGCCAGCAGAAGAGGCACAGCCTTTAGGAATATAGGTACTTGGGCTTGGCCCCCGCTGGTAAGGTCCGCTCTGAAGTACCCTCTATGAAAGACAGTTTTATTTCAACTCAACATAGACAAGTCATCAGAGAGGAGGGAGCCTCGGCTGAGAAAATGTCTCCATAAGATTGGGTCGTAGACAAGCCGGTAGAATTTTCTTAATTGATAGGGGTGAGCCCATTGTGGGTGGAGCTATCCCTGGACCTGTGGTCTTGGTTCTTTAAGAAAGCCACTTGAGCAAGCCAGTGGGAGCAAGCCAGTAAGCAGCACCCCTCCATGGCCACTGCGGCAGCTCCGGGTTCCTGCCCATTTGAGGTCCTGCCCTGACTTCCCTCAGTGATGATCAGCAGTATAGAAGTCCAGTAAACCCTTTCCTCCCCAACTTGGCATTGGTATTTCACGGCAGCCATAGCAACCCTGACTAAAACGGCCTCCGTCCTCCATATCCACATGTGGATTTGTATCCCTCCCTCTGATTCTTCTTAGTCACATCTAAGCTCCCTTTGCTCTTTTTTGACATCCATTTTCTACCTAAAAGATACAGGATTTGAGATTTGCTGTGACGTTTCCACAGACTTATGGTCTGTGGAATAGAACCTCCAAAGCCTTAATTACTTAGCACTTGAACTCTCTGGAGGCTGCTTCTCCCACGATCTGGGTGTTCACGGGATAGTTACCACAAGCGAGGGTAGCTGAAGCCACAGTCTCACCGAAGAGCGGCATTGCCTTAGGGTGGCACGCCTACCGTTGCCCTCGGGGTACACACAGAAGAGGGAGGGATGGTGAAATACCTGGAAGGACAGACACTTTAAAATTTAAAGTCGCTGTGACTTCTGAAGAGTTCATTTCTACAGGAAGAACGCTGGTACTCTGTGGGAGCAAACAGCTAGGTTCTGGATATGCGCAGGCTAAGGGCCTAGAAGGTGGTCTCGACATCTTGGTTCCGGAGCTCTTCGTGTGAGGAGAGAAGATGTCAAAAGCGAACAAGAGCCGCAGGCTAAACACACCTCATCTGGTTCTCGCTTCCAAAGAGTTAAGCTTTCCCTGTGAAAGGCGTCCAAGCGTCTGGGCATGCTGGTAGCTCACGTCTGTAATCCCAACAGTCAGGAGGCAGAGGCAGGAGGATTGCAAGTTTAAGGCAAGTGGGGATGCGTAGTAAAGCCCCATCTCAGATATGTGTATGTGCGCACATGTCCATCCAAAATTTAAATAAGCAGCAATGCCCCTTTTGTAGAGGTTTTTAGAACCCTAAAAATGTGGAGAGGAAAGCCCTGGGCCGTGGGAGGGAGCACGCGCACCCTCCTCTTGGTTCCTTCTCACAAACCACGGTATTTCAAACCTTGGCAGACACTACATCTCTCTAGGCCGTAGTCTTTACGAGAGTGATGTCTGTCCTGTTTGCCACTGCCTAAGACTTGGAATACCAAACTCAACTCTCAAAAACGTTTGATTCTCTTTGCCTTTTTTCGAAATTTACATTTATCGTGAGGCTGAAGAACATTCACTGTGGTGTCTCCGGTTTTCCGGAAGAGCGCACACCCAATGGAGGCTCTTAGTCCCGGACTGCTGAACACGGGTCAGAGGGAACAGAAGGCGCTGGTCATTTGTTTCCGGGTGTGATTTTTTTTTTTTCTGATCAAACGCTTCACTGCTCGCTCTGTCAACAAATTCATTAATTCAACTAATATTCGTGGAGAGCCGATTTCATGCCAGGCTGGGCCTCTGGAGCCACAATGGTGAGCTAGGCAAGCAACCAGCCCTATTGACGACACTGTGAGGGAGCCATGGCCTCCACCCTTGGGCTGCTTATAATAGGGTGAGGGAACAAAACAGACCAGAGGCAATTAGAAAACAATTAAGTATTAAATTATACGGCTCTGACTAACCCAGGCGATTCTCGGGAGGAGATGCCGCTAATGTCACCGATGTTTTCATGAAAAAAATGATGCTGGCTGGGAGGATGCCCCGGATTGGAGGGGCAGCATAAAGTGGGAGAGGGGAACATTCCAGAAGGGGCAGCTACCCAGAACCAAAACCAAAGCTGTAGATGCTGGCCTCACGCTGAACCAGAAATGCTCTCAAGGGAAGGGTGTGAGCTAAAGTTTGAGTTAGCCCTAGAGATAATACTTAATTGCTACCAGGAGGGTGGAATGCCCCTCCTCCAAAACATGAACCTTGATGGCTACCTCCTTTACACCCCGGTTTTAGGAGAGAGCATCCTCTTTGGTCATGTGTGTTGCCTCAAGAAGAAGCCACTCAGCCACCAGCAGGAGGCCAGAGAGGAGATGTGACCTGTGCGTCCCAGGCTTTGTACCTCAGTCTCTCCTGCTTAGTAGGGAGCACCTCTTTCTAAAATCTATTTTCTCTTCATTTATGTGCATGTATGTGTCTGCAATGCCGTCGCAGGCAAGAAGAGGACATCAGATCCCTTGGGGCTGACGTTACAGTTATGAGGTACCCAATGTAGGTGCTGGGAACTGAACCTGGGTCCTCTGGAAGAGCAGCTGATGAACTAACCACTGAGCATCTCTCTCCAGCCCCGGGCCATAGTTCTTGACACTGTGACTTGCTTTTTCACTCCTAGTGAATCCTGGGCCCTTTTCCTTTCCACAGCTGATTGCACTCTGTGCTGGGCGTTGGTTCGTGGTCCGCTGTTTGCCTGGATGTTCTACTTCTGCCATTGTCTCTGGAAGTTCTATTTGAACTGAAACATTACAAGCCACTCATAAAAATCTTCCTTGGTTAACACACATATACAAACATACATACACTGCACATATGCACACACATAAATGTGCCAGCATGCAGCTAGACACATATATTCATACACATATACCGTACATATAAACATACAAGCAAGTGCCTGTACATATACAATATGTGTACACACACACACACACACACACACACACACACCTGCTTCTCACTGTAACCTTGACTCTTGCTTAATACAAGGCACCAAAGTTAAGTTATATTTGTGATCTGTCTGTGGTCTGGTGTAAAAGTAACTTTTATTCTCCTGGTTCAATTGTTGTCTAGGAGGCTTGCTGCCTCCTTCTGCTAACCTAGGCCTAGATCTGGAAGTTTCTAGCCTCCGTACAATCTAGTCTAGGTCTAGAAATTTTTCAGCCTCTGAAACTTACTGCTGAATAAGCTCACCCTTTCTAGCTCTTTCTGAGCTCTGGGCTGCTTGGTTCAACTCAGCTGTTCTGGCTCAAACACCTCTCTCATTTTATTGACTCAATCTGGCCTCTCTCTCGACCTGGAATTGCTCTGCTTGGCCTCAGACTAACTCAGCAATCTGATCTAATCTTCTGGCTTCTTCTCATTTTCTGGCTCGTCCCATCTTCACCTGAGTTCTCTCTCTGCAACCCATCTCTATTACTGTCCTGGTAAAACTGCCTCCTCTCTCTGTAAAACTGCCTCTTAGGGAGCTTCCCTTTCCTCTCTCTTGCTGTGAGAGTTGGGCGTGTCCTATTCTGCCAAACCTTCTCTGATTCGTCACCTTTTCTGCCACTCAATTCGACCTCACTTTCAAACATGGGCGCTTCCTTCTACAAATTAACTTTACCTTCATTGTTTGGGATTAAAGGCATGGACCACCATACCTGGAGCTAAGCCTTTCTTTACCCGACACTTGCTCTATATATACCAGGCTGGCCTTGAACTCAGATCTCTTTGTCTCTGTCTCCTGGATTAAAGACGTGTCTGTATTCCAGCTGCATCACACAGACCTAGAAGGTCTTTGGATGTGATCTCTTGCCAGAACAGCCGTGTTCTGAGTTAATGTTCTTCTACAGTCTGGCTGAGCCCCCTGAGGTGACCACCGAGTGTGAGAACCGGTTCATTTCTCCCCCTCTGCGGCAGCAATGGCATCTGAGGCCTTACTGGTGTAGGTGGAGGTCTGTGGACAGCACTGATGACCTGGCTTCTCGTTCATTGGGGATTCGTTCTGAATGGCTGGGGGCAGATCGCAACACATTTATCAGGCTCTGCTTAGGAGATGGTCTTATCTGATGACACTGAATCCCACTCCTCACATCTCCTGTGCCTAAATCATTTAAACAAATGGCTATCCAGCAACTACCATGGAGTCCCAGTAACGCTGTAGAGAGGGGAGATTGTCCCGTGTGCAGGGCTCGAAAAAGTTCCTCCTGAAGAACGCGTCTCAGTATTTCATGACATCATTGCCATTTCAGGACTCGTTTTGAGGGCAGCTGTCGGGGTCCAGATTTACTTCAGTGAAAACTGTCAGGTGTTTGAGGTGAGACAGGAAGACCGTGGCTGAGTATACTTACAGTCCCATTACATAAGCCCCCTGATCCTGTAGGAAAAGACACAGAGCCGTGCGCCAAACTGAGGAGCTATTCATCCAGGACCACGTCTTCCTGCTCTGTGTGTCTTGGAAGATCTGGGATGCTCTCGGAATGCTCTCTTTTTGGTCCTAGAGCTTCCTGTTTTAAAGCACGCTGGTGAGCCAGCTGGTGGACACACTGAAGGTTCTTTTTATAGGTGAGCCAAGCGACTCTTTCACGCTACATGTCGTGAATACGCTACGCATTCCACCCAGCAGTCTCTGATCTCAGGAAGGTCCAGGCTAGTGCTCAGGACAAAAGGGAACCGGGATGATGACATCGACAGGTATGTGCTCACAAGCCCAGGCTGTGCGTCTGCACACAAGGAAGCAGGCGGCCAGACACCAGACCCTCAACGGAGGGTCGGAGATGCCATGACCAACACGGGGAAGTCTGGTACCTGACCCTGTGATGTGCTGAACAAAAGAAAAAGAACATTCAGAGCAAGCAGCCACCAGAGAGACGGAAATGGGAGTCCTGACATGATAGCTTGGAAGCTCGTCTCAGGATCCAAGTCTGTATCCAAAAGGCACCTGGGACTTACTCATAAGTTGTAAAGATGAATGGCCGGTTTTCGGGGGGCGGGGGAAGATGATGGAGAAGAGTTCAAGATGCCTGAAAGGCAAGGAGCAACTTTGGGAATAAGAGGAGGAATGCAAAGGATGACATCAAAGGTGAAAAAAACCAGTGCCGGAAGTGAGGGAGCTACTGCCAACTAGAGGGTGTGGGGTTAAGACTGTTTCTTATTTTTGGCTTGACCTAAGTTAATGAAGCTAGGCCTTTCACCAGAAGCAAACCAGGGCACTGGAGGGGGACAGTGAGATACTCACTCAGGTGGCAGTGTTGATGAGGCCTTTGGGGACATGCAGAGGGGGGAGCATGGGCTGGGGATACAAATGTGGAATTCATCATTGTTGTCGGTGTCCCCCCCCACATCAACCAAGAAGCCCAAGGAGAAAACCAAACAAGCCTTGGGCTCCTGGAATGTGGGGTTGACAGGAGTCACGCAGCTCCATTCAAGCTCCCAGTGCCATTTCCAAACTCAGCTATTGCTCTGTGCAAGCCATCCATGCTGTCACAACTTGGGACCACTGTCCTGCGGGTGGGACGCGGGAGGGAAGAAGGCTTTGCTGAAGAACACCAGGCTCCAGTGTTCTGAAAGCCATTTATCACAGGCTCAGTCAAACACGCTTTCATGTGCCCAGGCGGTCCCTCCCCGTCCCCTTCTTGAACATTTGAGAGAGGCACCGCGCTGACCCTGTGTCGTGGGAGGCAAGCTTTCTTTCTGATGTAGGTTGAAATGGCCCCAGAGCCGGGCTGGCTCTCTTGCCCAAATCAAAGCCATTTGCTCAAATGTCTCTGCTCATTTCTCTTCATTTTTTTCTGACCCCTCCCAGGCAAGTCAGGGTATATTTCATCTCAGAGCAAAGATCTGGATTTCCGTTTGCCAGCATCCTAATTCCCTGTTGATGGAGAAGGAACTCATCAATCCATTAACTAGCCTGCAGCTGTTTGCTAGGGCGAACAAATGAGAATTCAGCTTCTCCAACACTCTCAGAAGGTATCTCTTCCTTCCTCTGTCTTCTGGGAGGCAGGCGCAAAATTCAGTGTTTTGATAATCAAATCACCTTTCGATGTTTTTGTATTCTGCACATGTCTAGGTGGCCTTTAGGTGGCGAGGTCACCGTCACAATACTGACCCGCACGAACTAGCACTACTGGGAGGGCTAGTTCAGAGTTGGGCATGTTCCTCCTGATGCCTGGCGTGTTCTAGGCCAGGGGTCCAGTGTGATAAAGGGGGCACCCCACAGAGCATGGCCAGGGGTCCTGTGTGGTAAAGGGGGCACCCCACAGAGCATGGCCAGGGGTCCTGTGTGATAAAGGAGGCACCCTACAGAGCATGGCCAGGTGGTCCAGTGTGATAAAGGGGGCACCCCACAGAGCATGGCCAGGGGTCCAGTGTGATAAAGGGGGCACCCCACAGAGCATGGCCAGGAGTCCTGTGTGATAAAGGGGGCACCCCACAGAGCATGGCCAGGAGTCCTGTGTGGTAAAGGGGGCACCCCACAGAGCATGGCCAGGGGTCCTGTGTGATAAAGGGGGCACCCCACAGAGCATGGCCAGGGGTCCTGTGTGATAAAGGGGGCACCCCACAAAGCATGGCCAGGGGTCCTGTGTGATAAAGGAGGCACCCCACAGAGCATGGCCAGGGGTCCAGTGTGATAAAGGGGGCACCCCAAAGAGCATGGCCAGGGGTCCAGTGTGATAAAGGGGGCACCCCAAAGAGCATGGCCAGGTGGTCATGTGATAAAGGGGGCACCGCACAGAGCATGGCCAGGGGTCCAGTGTGATTAAGGGGGCACCCCACAGAGCATGGCCAGGGGTCCAGTGTGATAAAGGGAGCACCCCACGGAGCATACTTTGGAAGTATATTTTCTACAG
Source organism: Acomys russatus (assembly GCF_903995435.1). NCBI lineage: Eukaryota > Metazoa > Chordata > Mammalia > Rodentia > Muridae > Acomys > Acomys russatus. Next base: position 25,618,822 of record NC_067155.1, read on the forward strand.
TTTTGATTGTAGTCCATGAAACCCAGTGCACCCCACAGACTCTTTCAACTTCTTCATGCCCCGCGGGGACTATTTTGCCTCTGGATGCTTTAGTCCGGAGTCCTCTTTCCCAATGGCCGCCTACATGGGTCCATGTTTCACTCTCAGGTCACAGTTCAGTGACCACATCTTCCAGAAAACCCCACTGACTTCTCCTCCCTTTTAAGCGTCACCTTTATACCTACCCAGCCCCCACGGCCCACTGTCCTACCTGCGGGTCATAGTCAATGTCTGAGCATTGAGTAGCCTCCCTCTGGACAAAGCTCTGGAGTGGTTCACACAGGATCACACGGACGTTCTTACTGCCAAAGCTCCAGCCAAGTGTCATTCATAAGAAAAAAAAAGAGAAGTAGTCATAGGAGGAGGAAGAGGAGGGAGATGAGGAAGAGGAGGAGGAGGGAGAGGAGGGGGAGGAGGGGGAGGAGGAGGAGGAGGAGGAAGACGAGGAAACTACAATGACAAATGGACAAGCTCTCCCCCTCAGACTGTGAGAAAGGCGAACGGAGCCAGAAAATCAAAACCAAGGCCAGAAAGTGGAAAGCCACACTGGAGACAGCCAAGGCAGGACTCTGGGTCTTGCCCTAGGGTCCTCTGGAGCTCAGCTTGGGACTGGCACACAGTGAAACCGGTTCCTGCAGTTTGCAGGGCACTTCAGCTCCAGTGAGCCTCTTTTTCCCTGTCTGTCTCAGCTTGTTTGCTCTTGCTCTAACAAGATACCTGTGGCCAAGGACTTTATAAACTAAAGGAAAAAAAAAGTTTATTTGGGTTGTGGGTTTGGAGATGGGGAAGTTGAAGAACATGGCACCCCCATCTTCTCAGTTTGTTTTAAGGGCTCTGCCCGAGCTTCGGCTCACAGTGGGAAGCAGCTAAGCGCCTGCCCAACACCAGAAACAGGAAAGATCTGAGGGAGCAGAACTCAACACTGTTGCTTCGAGGACAAAGCTCTGACATGCGCTTTAGTGGGGGCAAATCCCATTCAAGGCGCGACGTGACTTACGAAGAGGAGGGACCGAATCTTACGTGAGGACTCAGTTGCCAAGACAAATGACATATGTTTTAAACACGGCCAAAGGTAAGAAACAAGCCTTCCGAGTCTCGCTTTTTAGTAAAATGCAAAATGGTTGTCTTGTTTGCTTTTCTGCTGCAGCGATTAAACTCCATGTCCAAAAGCCACTTAGGGAGGAGAAAGTTGATTTGGACTTACAGTCCCAGAGAGATGATAGTCCATCGCACGAGGGGGCGTGACAGCAGGCAGCAGGCAGCAGGCACCATGGCAGAAGCAGGATGCTGAGCGCTCACGCCTCAACCAGAAACTCCAAGACAGAGAACTAAAAGTAGGGCAAGACAATGAACTCTCAAAGCCCGCCCCCCCTCGCACTTCCTTTACTGAGGCTGCACTTCCTGTAAGGGCTCTGCTTCAGCCCCTACCTGTGATGTCATTGTCTATGCGCCACTGGGCGGGACCCTGCCCAGTGTATATAAGGACAGACCTACCTCACCTCTCTCTCTTACCCCCCTTTCTCTCTCTCTCCTCTCTCTCTCCTCTCTCTCTCTCTACCCCCTTCTCTCTCCCCCCTCTCTCCCCCTCACTCCTCCCCTCCCCCTCCCTCCCCTCCCCTCCCCCTCCCTCCTCTCTCTTCCTCTGTTGTCTCTGTCTCTCACTGGGGTACTCCTCCCCCTTTCCTTCTCCTCCCATGCTCATACAATAAAACTTCTCCATCCAGTATTTGTTGCCTGGCATCTTATGTCTTAATCTTCTTATTTTATTTTTAATTACTAAACTTCCTCCCCAAACAGCAATGCCAGCTGAAGAGCAAATGTTCAAATGTCTGAGCCTGGGGGCGGGGGGATGGGGGAGTGGGTTGGGGGCAGTGGGGGATGGGGGTGGGTCTCATTCAAACCACAACCCCTTTTGAGGGGTTTAGAAGCAACAAGCAAAGTCACACATGCATTGACCGTTCAATGGATCCAGCCCAAAGTTGAGTGGCCAAAATTATCAGAGAGACAAATAGGTGTCAAAACCCAAATGAAACAAGTCAGTTTAGTTGTGTTATCTTCCAGGTGGCCGGGCTAAGACCATACCAAGGACTTAAATAAACAAAAATTCGGGGGTGGAGGTTGGTCCTTTTTGAGTCAGGGTTTCTCTGTGTAGCCTTGGCTGTCCTGGAACGCACTCTTATAGACCATGATGGCCTTGAACTCACAGAGATCTGCCTACCTCTGCTTCCTGAGTGCTGGGATTAAAGGTGTGCACCACCACCTCCCAGCAACAAAATGTTTTTTAGATTTACATGTATGGATGTTTTGCCTGCAGGCATGTATATGTACCACATACATGACATGCACTGCCCACAGAGGCTAGAAGGGGGCATCAGACCCCCTAAAACTGTGGTCATAGATAGCTGTGAGCTGTCACATGAGTCCAAGAAACAAACCCAGGTCCTCTGCAGAAGCAGTAAATGATCTTTACCTTGGAACCATCTCTCCAGTCCCTTAAAAATGATTTTTTTTGTAATAATAATTATTAGTCTGGTTTCTCTAGAGGAATAGAACTTATAGACTGAATCTGTACAGGTAACAGAAAGGGGATTTATTAGAGTGGCTTACGGGCTGTGGTCCAGCTAGTCCAACAATGGCTGTGCACCGATGGATAGTCAAAGAATCCAGTAGTTGCTCAGTCCATGAGGTTGGCCGTCTACACCGGAATCCCACAGAATTCGGCTCCCACGCCAGTAGCTCTGAATGAGAGCAAGCAGACAGAGAGAGCAGCTTCCTTCTTCTATGACCTTCCCATAGGCTGCCACCAGAAGGTGTGGCCCAGGTTAGAGCTGGCTCCTCCCACCAGAAGGTGTGGCCCAGGTTAGAGCTGGCTACTCCCACCTTAGAAGATTCAGATGAGAGAGAGAGAGAGAGAGTGAGAGAGAGAGAGAGAGAGAGAGAGAGAGAGAGAGAGAGAGAGAGAGAGAGAGAGAGAGAGAGAGAGAGAGAGAAGCCCTCACTGTCTGGAGGTGGTTTTACGCTGCAACAGCGGACTTGAGTGGCAGAGACAGAGACCCTTTGGTCTGAGAAAACTAAACGATTTACTCTCTGGCTCCCCATCTCTCTACTAGGAGTGCTCTCTCTAATAACTGCTCCTTGGCTCACACGACCCTGATAAAAACCACCTTAAACTGACCATAGAGACAGGTTGAAACCGTGTTGAAGTCACCTGCCCTCACACGGGCCAGATCTACGTTTGCAGGGCCTTGGTGCGCCTCCTTTTTGGTCAGTAGGTAAACTGGGAGCCACAGGTGCCATCACTGCCCAGTGTCGCACCATGATGGCCAGGGCAGAAGATCTGAGTTCAAATTTCCAAGCATGGTTTCCACTAGTGTGTATTATTCCCACAGCATCGTAAAGGCAAAAATTAAATAAGTAAATAAGCTAGAAGTTGGACGATAGGGAATATCTGACATTTTCTATAATAAAACGGGCTTTAGGGGGGGAAAACAACTTATTTCTCAAATTTGCCAAAATACATGCAGCCTACCAACAAAGAATTTTTTTTCCTATGTACAAGGGAAAAATACGATCTCTCAGCTCACAGAGCCTTCAGCACCCCACGTTCGCTCCCCCCCCCAGAACTCTCCACAGCCCGACTCGGAAGGTGTCCATTACACTGCAGAATAATATTTTTCACTAAACCAATCTTGGCCTTAAGTCCAAGGTTGAAATTGCCACATAAGCACATATATGGCTTGCCAGCCCTGACTGGATTCCCACACTAAATTCCTACCTCCAGCCATCCTTTCATTACCTGCAAGCCTGCTCACAGTCAAGCCGCTGGAGTGTATATTAAAGCCTCAGACCCCTCGTGTGGCCCCTGGCAGCCACACCTCCAAGACTGACAGGACCCAAGTGAAAGCGCTTCAACCCTCAGACTTTAGGCCCCTAAATTCCCATTCTGAATTCTTCTCTCTGTCGATACTGGGCAGCGAGGGTTCAGCCAAGTGGTCCTCAACCTTCCTAATGCTGCAGCCCTTTAATTCTGTTCCTCATGTTATGGTAAACTGCCCCCCCCCCCCCGGCGCCGCCTGCAAGCCATAAAAATTATTTTCGTTGCTACTTCATAATTGTAATTTTGCGGCTGTTATGAATTGCAGGGTAAGTAACTTTTGGAGATAAAAGGTTAATAAAGGGGTCGCGACCCACAGGTTGAGAAACACCGCACTAGGCAGTGGTACCTTGGCTGTGTCTCCGCGGCCTAACCCCCAGACAACCCCCAGAATCCTTTTGTCAGTTTCCGGTTTCTTGGGGAGGTTCTTCTGATAGGAAGAAAAGTGATGTTATGTCTTAAGAAAAAGGCCTGGGGATTATGTCCTCTGCACCTGCCCAGTGGTCTGTGTTGCCTGTCTGCAGTGGTCTGCCATATAATACGGCTTAAGCCTTTGCACAAGGTGTGCCCTCTGCCTAGAAGGCTGATGCTCCCTTCTCGACTCCACTTGGACTCTACTCCACACCACTTAGCCCACCCTTTCCCTCCCCTTGGGCCCTAGGAAAGGACTCTGTACCGGCTCCCTGGCAAAGCAGACCCCTTGATTGTCCATTTGTCAGTTCCTTCATGGCCCCTTGTGTATTCCTTGGGTTTGATTGATTGCAGGTCTAGGGCATGACTGAGAGGCAGTGATGTGATGATTTAAAAATGAGATGCCAGGCAACAGATATGACAGGGAGAAGTTTATTTGTAGAGGCATGGGAGAGCTGGAAAGTGGGCAAGGCACCCCAAGAGAAAAACAGAAAGAGAGAGAGAGAGAGAGGAGAGAGAGAGAGAGAATGAGACAGACAGACAGACAGCGAGAACCAGAGAGGCAGGAGAGAGAGAGAGAGAGAGAGAGAGAGAGAGAGAGAGAGAGAGACAGACAGACAGACAGACAGACAGACAGACACAGAGACAGGGACAGAGAGAAGGTAGGCTTGCCCTTTCATATAATCCTGGGCAGGGGTCCACCTACTGGCAGGCAGGTAATGACAGGCAGGTCATAGGTTGCTAGGCAGAATGGGGTGGGATGCTAATAATAGATGAATTGAGGTATAGCCTGGGAAGAGAGGCTGCGTCTCCAGCCCTCCCTGTCCACCCCATCCCTTCTCTCTCTTTTCTTGGCTGCCGAGGAGTGAGCGTGTTTGCTCAGTAGGGTTTTCCTGTCTGTCATGTAGGTCAAAGCAGCAGGGACCAACTGAAGCCAAAGGCAAAACAAACTTTTCCTCCTTGCATGTTGTTTATCTCAGGCACTCCTCGGCTCAGTGGCAGAAAGCTGGCTAGGAGCCCTGATCCAAAGCGAAGCGGCCCAGCAGATGAATTTCTATGCTCCCAGAGCTGCCTTGCACACTGGTTCCTGGCATTCCCGCCTGTGCCACCTGTGGGAAGAAACTCGGTGAGTGAGCAGATGACTGACTCAGAGGTCACCGTGAGATTTTACTTCCTGTGTTCCCTCTCCCTCTGCCCCATCCCCCTTCTCTCTGCCCAAGATCTCAGTATCTAACAGCCCTCCTGGGGGCTCACATGCTGGGATCACTGGTGTGTACCTCCATAGCCAGAGTTTAGCTTCTTTCTTCGCCCCCCTCTGTGGGTTCTCTGAGCCTGGTGTCAGGGCTTAGGCTTGGTGGCATGTCAGGGTCAAGGCTCTTCAGGTCTCCTCTTCCTCACTCTACTGTCAGCTTGTCATTGGGACACTAACTCATTATGGGGCTGCCAGACTCCAGCCTTTACTCCTCCCTCCGTGTTCTCACGTGAGACTCGGTCTAGCCAGGGTTCAAATGGATATACTGACATTTAGGTACCATGCATTATATCAGTTACCCAAAAGGCTTCTGTCTACCTAGAGCCAGTTGCTGGGACAAAAAAAAAAAGTTCCTGGCTCCAGTTTCCCCCACCCCACCCCCCTGCTGCCCCATGGGAAAAACAGACTTCTCAGGAGACAGCTTCTTCTCGGAACTAGAGCTATTTAAACCTTTGGGGAGTAGGAAGAGGCTTTTGGGCTGAGTGTGCGTCCTTGGCCAGGGCCACAGTGCTGGGAAGGCCTTATGTGCATGAAGAGGAATTTCAGGTGCTTGCTGGACATGACCTTATAAGGAGAGAGGAAGTTTAACCTGTAACCTGGCTGCCAGACTGCGTGACTACCTCAAGGGTGGCAGAGGTGGGGGATGTAAGGCTACATGCAGACCCAGGGCAGGAAGGGAGCAGTCCTACTCCTGATGGTCTGGAGAAGAGATTTCCCAGCAGAGGGTGGGACAGGGAGCGGGTTGGGCAAGCCTCACTCTTGCCCCAGGCTCTCTTCCCAGCCCCACACCCTCCAATGAAGGCTTAATTCTCACTCAGTCAAAGAGCAGAGTGAACTAACGGTCTATACTGCTCAGACCTCCACCAAGGGGGTGACTCAAAGGTCCTCCTTTGAGTCCTACTGTCGTGTGACTTCAGTATCCCTGATGTCAACGCATCCCAAATTAAAACATGATTAATTCGCTCTCTCAGGTTGCCAAGCCAGTCAACACAGTTGAGCAGATGACCAGCCATCCTACCTAGCAGAAATGAAGACACCATGACTGTGGCTTTCTCAGGCATCCTTACTGTTATTTTACTTCTCCCTCCTTCTCCTGTATTTACCATATTTTTGGACTATAAGACGCACCCAGTTTTTAGAGCAGTAAAACAGTAAAAACAGCAATTGGACCATAAGGTGCAGCCTAATCCCCCACACACATTTTTTTGGGGGAAAGTGCAGCTTATGGTCTGAAAAATACGGTACCTCCCTCCCTTTCCCCAGTAGCTCCCCTTCCCCTATTCCCCTATCAGATCACTAGCATTCCAGCTTTTCCCCTTCCCTGCTTCCTGCCTTCCTCTGTGTTTATCTGAAGTTATTATTTTTGCAGCAAGTCCTTGGCAATAGGGATCCTGTAAAACACAAATCGTTGCCTTCCTTGCAAACCTGCAGCACAGTCCCAAGGCATCACCCACAAACCCTGCCTCTCCCCCAGCACTCGAAGCCCCTCTGGCGTGGTCCCTTGCAGCACTGCCTCACCCTTCCCCCTAGGCACCCTTCTGCTCCCAAGGCTCATTAAGGACTCGCTACCTCAGGGCCTGCGCATCTGCTGTGTTGCTATCAGCCCAGAGTAACCTACAGATTACGTGAGTGGTTCTGACAGGGCAGTGACAGCTCAGCTCCTATGTCCTGTTACCCATCACCACCACCCCCAGCCACTTCCTACCTCATCTCTGAAAGCTGCCCTGTAGGCTCTTCAAGAAGGGGCTTGTGCTGGAGAGATGGCTCAGAGGTTAAGAGTACTGACCGCTCTGTCAAAGGTCCTGGGTTCAATTCCCAGCAACCACATGGTGGCTCATAGCCATCTATAATGAGATCTGGTGCCCTCTTCTGGCCAGCAGGTGAACATGCAGGCAGAATACTGTATAAATAATAATATAATGAAGAAGAAGAAGAAGAAGAAGAAGAAGAAGAAGAAGAAGAAGAAGAAGAAGAAGAAGAAGAAGAAGAAGAAGAAGAAGAAGAAGAAGAAGAAGAAGAAGAAGAAGGGGCTTGTTCTGACGTCTAAAGCAGAAACTTTGAAACATCTTTTTTGGTTTTCTTTTCTTTTTTCCTGGGCTAACCTCATGATAGGTACTGGCGCAGAATAAACACATGAATAGCAACAACAAAAATCTGGGGGTGCTGGGGACATAACTTAGTACGGTAAACTGCTTGCTGAGTTCAGGCCCCAAGAACTCATGTAAAAACTCAGAAAAGATGCTCCTGTAATTGGAGATTGGAGCTATGGAGATAAGAGAACCCCCAGGGTCACTGAGCAGCCAGTCCAGAGCACCTAGTGGGCTCCAGGTTCAGTGTGTGACCCTGCCACCAAAAGTAAGGTTGTGGGGGCTGAAGAGATGGCCCCAGCGGCTAAGAGCATTTGTTGCTTCTCCGGATGGTGCAGGTTAGATTCCTGGTACCCACAGGGCTGCTCACAACTGTTTGTAACTTCATCTCGGTAATCTCCACACACACTGCGTGCACCTCCATCGCCCCTCCCAGGCGCAGATGCTCTCAGACCCTGGACAGCAAATAAAACACCTGCTCTTCCTGGACCTGGCCAACAGTTCAGCCTTTTAACCCCCTGTTGCCACCCTACTGTCAGCACGAAGTAGTTAGGACGATTACTTTGCCCCTTATCCATTTACAAAAGGCTGAAATGCTGTGCTCCAGGCCTGGAACAAACAGCTCCAGGTTCCCCCAGCACTCCTCTGTCCCTATCTGCTGCAGGACATGGCTGACACAGCCTGCCCTCTACCCTGAACTTTCAGGATAGAGCTTCTCCTTCCTCTTCACCATATAATCTGGACATTTTGTTGTGCTCTCTCTCTGTCTCTGTCTCTGTCTCTGTCTCTGTCTCTGTCTCTGTCTCTCTCTCTCTCTCTCTCTCTCTCTCTCTCTCTCTCTCTCTCTCTTCCCCCTTACATGGTAGCCAAAAGCTGCTTCCAATGAACCTACATTTATATGCTTTAACTTACCTTACATGAAAAACAACCTAATGTCCTCATTTTTTTAATTATAGGAAAAGGGAGGAATATTAAGATTCTGCCCCAGTCTGGCTAGCAACCTGTGATGTCCTTGCCTACCTACCCCTGGGTGAGGCCCTACCCAGTATATAAAAGGACAGGCCCATCTTGCCTCTCTCTCTTAGCTTTACCTCTCTCTCTCTCTTTTCCTCTCTCCCTCTTCCCCTCTCTTCCCCACTTCTGTCTGTCTCTTCCTCTCTTGCTGGGGTGCCCCCCTTCCTTCTCACCCATGCTTATTTAATAGACATAGCCATATAATACCTGTTGCCTGTTATCTTATTTTTTAATCATTAAAAACATATCGGAGCATGCAGGCATAAAAAATACTCATGCTCATAAAATAAAACAAAAAATAATAATAAGGTGGGAAGTGATGGAAGAAAATGCTCTACATAAACCTCTGGCCTCTACACACACACACACAAACACACACACACACACACACACACACACACTCAACTTCCTTGTTACATTTGCAGTAGTGCTTGCTGAGGGGGGTTGTAATTTAAGATTTTATGTTTGGGGAAAATCTAGCCTTGTGTGTAAAGACATGCTTCCATGTGAGTTCTTAAGTGACACAAGCTCTGGTTCCACAAACAAGGAGGGGAGTCACCAATGCCAGGCTAGTTTTAGTCCTTAGCAGTGGCTCAGAACTCCAGCCTAGGTGTAAGCCCCTGGACTTGTAGCTCACGTCTGTTAGCAGGAGCAGACAGGAGCTGGGTGTAGCTCAGCTGAAAAGCCCTTGCCTGGGACTCCAGGTGGTCCTGGGTCAACCCCACGCCCTCCCCAGCACAAGAAGGGCACAGCAGGGCACTCCAGAAACATAACTCTCTGAAGACAAGAAACCTAATGACTTCAGAATGAGAAGAGAAAGAAAAGCTTTAGGTTTGTAAAAGACCCACGAAAGACCCCTGAGCTCTCTATGGACCTCATGCTGTAAGTGAAACTACCTAGTATTCTAGATCATATTCTAAGACAAATGACCATCTGTGCACCCAATCCAGGCCCCACTCCCACGCTTGCTCCTTCATCCCTTCCCTGATCATCTTCCGCCCTTTTTTTTTTTTTTTTTTTTTTTTTTAGACAAGGTTTATCTGTGTAGCCTTGACTGTCCTGGACTTGCTCTGTAGACCAGGCTGGCCTCGAACTCACAGAGATCTGCCTACCTCTGCCTCCCGAGTGCTGGGATTAAAGGCATGCACCACCACCGGCCCTGCTCATCTTCCGCTCTTTGGAGGAAGATTTTCCTGCCTCTGTCCTTCAGATCTCTGAATGCAAGTGCATATTGCTTTACACAAACAAAACTGGCAGCAGAAAATTTCATGTTGAATAAATGTGTATTTATCCGACGCTTTAGCCCACGTGAAGTGCATCTTTTTTCAAAGTCAGGCTGCCCTCGTCATTATTTGCTGAGCATCCTTTGTCGGCTGATACAAAGCAAGAGGTAAGTGGTACCCAGGCCGCATCCTCCCCAACATGGGCCTCTCCCCATCCCAGGCCTGGTCTCCAGATGCTGCCTTCAGCCTCCTCACCACCACCACCCCCGCTCCCGCCAGGCCCACCACATCAGTGAGACCATGGCAGGACTGTGCAGGCCCAGCAGGCTGGAGCTACAACCCGGCCCTTCATCTTCAGAATAGAGAACGGGGCAGCCTGACCATACTAGAAGGAAGGGCTTGGGCTGAGCTGGCAAGGAAGCAACAAGCAAAATGTTCTCACGGCTTTTCCACAACACCACAAGCTGGACACAAGCCTCCTGCCCAAGGCCGGATGAGGCTTCATCCACTGAGCCACTGAACCACACAGCAGAAATTTCTTTTTCTTTCTTTCTTTCTTTTCTTTTATTTTACTTTATCAATTTATTCAGATTACAACTCAATTGTTATCCCATCACTTGTATCCTCCCATTCCTCCCTCCCTCCCGCAGCAGAAATTTCTTTGAAGAAGCCACATAAAGTCTGTGGCAGGGTGAGAGTTTTTCTGCGTGCCAGCAAAACCTGTGATGCCGTCAGCTCACGAAACCCAGCTGTGTCTGGGAGGATAGAGTAGATTTCTTTCACTCGCAACTAAGGAAACTGAACCCCAAGGGAGATCACACAAATACTAGGAGGCGACTCTGGGGATGAAGCAGGAGCTTTCGGACCCCAGTGTTCAAACTCCTGGCTGCTTCTGAGCGTAGAGCCGTCCCAGGACCAGACAGAGAGCACCCGTCTTCCTGCCGCTTTGCTGCCTTGTGACTTCGGCTGGTTGCTAAACATTTCCGGGTGTCATTGCCTTTGCATCTAAGAGGAGAAAACACAGAAGAAGACCTAGGCTGTGGATGAAATCAGCCTGCATACACGAGTGTCGGGGACTGTCGCTTGCTTCTCTCTTCTGCATGACCAAGTCCTGCCCGCTGTCGTCGCTGCATACCTGACCTTTTCAAGCTGCCTCAGATGATTTCGGGAGTAGAGAGTTTCCACAGCAGAAAGGCCCGCCTTCCCCCTGATGTCTGCTTTCTCCTCCGGCTGGACGTAGTTAGGTGATGCCCTTGCTCAGATCCACTCCTTGCAAGGGGGCCAGAACGCCTGTATGAATGGTGACAGGCTCCAGATGGCGTGGTGTCTACCAGCCTCTACCAGATGGGGGATGGGCAACGCCCCTGCTACTGATGCCACCAGGGTGACTGAGACAGAGTCACTCTGCCGTCCACTGACGTGCCACAGCCACGTGGGGCTGAGCGGGCAGCACGCACACGGCACCTTCCAGTTTTCTTACTCAGTCTTGAACTCATGGGAGGGTGAGTAGGAGGACAGATCTGAGGTAGACGTTAGAGGGCCCCCCTAAAATACTCTCAAATTTCTATTGCTATCCCATCATCTACCTCGCCCACCCGCACCTGAGGAACCTGTCCTCCTTGCCTCTCTCTAGTCTGAGGCTTTAACCGGAAACAAGGGCTATCAGGGCAGCCATGAGGCCCATACTCTGTGATTAGATGTGCACAGACCCTGAGACTTTGCAAGGTTGGGGTGGACAGTCTACCTGGCCTGGGCTTGCAGGCATGGAAGCGGGGAGGGAGCAGTGCCACTCCTACCCGTCTCAGGTTTGATGTTTTCCGAGTTTGGACATGTCATCAACCTCCGCTCCTGCCTGTTTCCCCTTCTTACCCCACCCCCACCCCCACCTGTGCCTCACCAGGCACCCACTGATTTTTCAACTGGTTTGTACATGAAATCACCTGGAGAGCCAAATCCTTCAGGGGCACAATCTCAGCCAAGCTGGACCTTTCAGCCCCAGCTCAGAACAGGTGCTCTTACTCCCCCCCCCCCCCCCCGCCCCCATGGCTGGCCTTATGTTTGATAAGGAAAAGGTAATTACAAGGTCCTACCTACCGGGCAGAATTGGACTGTAGGCTAGGGAGGATCAAGGGGAGCTAGATCAGAAGAGGCTGCGCAGGAAGATTAAGAGAGAGTTCCAGGACAGCCAGGGCTAAAACAGAGAAACCCTGTGTCAAAAAAAAAAAAAAAAAAAAAAGGGTAGGCCGACTTTGGGGGTCTTTTGGACATTAGGTAACAGTTTGTCATCTGTCAGCTAGCTGAGTTTCTTGCCTAAATTGACGCTTCATTCACACAGACCCTTACAATCACCCTCACAGAACGCTTAGCCAGGTTAGACACGGAACCAGAGGTGGTTCCGCTCCTTAATTAACCTTTTTGCCTGACGTACCCCCACCCCCACCCCGGGTCCTTAGAGCCGTATATGAGTATTCTGGGAGTGGCCACTAGATGGCGCATGCGCCCTGCCAACCCTGGAGCACGGTGCAATGGGAGTCCGAGCCTTCCCCTTTATTGAGCTCGCTAACGTCCTCAGGCAGAGAAGGCCCCAGGCTCCCATCAAAGGTTTCCGGTTTGCCTATCCTCTAGCGTGAGAACGACTCCACAGCACCATCTGACAGGAGTAAGAGCCAGCGGAGTACCAAGGGGCTACAGTGCGTGTGCAGGTAACCCGCCTACGCAGCTCCTCTGGGTATATGCGGATCTTTGGATGGGTGTCACGCTTACAAAAACTGGAGAGGCTAAGGGTTGGAGGCTTAAGCAGGCACAGTGTAGAGGGTTGGGGTGGCGCTCCTGAACAGTGATGACACCCTCAGCACTGATAAGAAGAAAAGAGATAGCAGTACTGCACCCAGCACATGACAAGCCGATCTTCTCTCGGGCACTTTCGCTTTCTCAGTCTCACACGGAACCTCACACTCGTCAAAATGTGAGTGTAAAAATCAATACCTAGCTTGACCTTCTTTCATTGGTCCATAAGGCAGATTCTGAAAGGTTTAGACCCAAGTTCAATTCCCAGCACCAGTATGGCGGCTCACAACCATCTGTGACTCCAGTCCCATGAGATGCAGTGTCTTCTTCTGGCCTCTTTGGACAATGCACCTGGGTGGCGCTGCTACATAAGCCGGGCATGGTGGCGCACGCCTTTAATCCCAGCACTCGGGAGGCAGAGGCAGGCGGATCGCTGTGAGTTTGAGGCCAGCCTGGTCTACAAAGTGAGTCTAGGATGGCCAAGGCTACACAGAGAAACCCTGTCTCGAAAAACCAAATAAATAAATAAATAAATAAATAGACAAAAACATTCAGATATAATAAAATAACAACAAAGTAAAAACAATAGAAGAATGTGCCTCACTCAGACTGTTCAGGAACAGACCGAGCTGGACCCGCGCTTGTATCTCAGGGATACAGGAAGCCTCAGCAGATGGAGGATGCTGCTAGCGTGCGGCTTTCCTACATTACATAGATGGTCCTGGGCTCCAAAAATACTGCTCCCCTGAGCAATTGAGCTCCTTTTATATGACGCAGTCATCTGCCTCCCGTGCTCTGATGATTCCCAGGGCTGGCAGCCCACTGGCGAAAGTGTCTAAGCCTGCGCGTGGGTCTTGCATTATTACCAGCGCCTCCTCCCAGCTCCGTGCTGCGCCACACAGGCTCTCCCTTTTCTCCTGGCTCCATTTGTTTTAGCACTCGTTAAACTTCTGCTGTGTGTCCCCTTAATACGCTACCTCAGGTCCTCTCTGGAACAGAACAGAACATACTTAAACCAAAACAGGCCACGGAGACCTTTTTGAGGCGTCTGTCCTTAGGTTACCTTCCCAGGAAAATCTTCAAAATTTCTGCCAGCTTTCTGAGGCAGTGATATCTTCTATGGCGCCTCTCCTAAGAGTCCCTGCTCACTTAGACGGTTCCACACGGTAATGCCTCCATACACGGTTTGATGTCGCGCCTGATACACAAAGCCCTCATCTTCTGATTTTTTTCAAAAGGCAGGATGTATCTTTGAATTTCCCTCCAAGGACTTATGCAGCTGGCTGCTCGAAGAGGCTCACACATTTCAATTTGGAGCACTGGGAGGCTTAAGGAACCGTGTGACCATTTGGATCACAAATGACTCACGAGTGCCAGGTTTGGACCTGTGAGGGGACGCTGGGAACTTCTGGAGAGTGAGCCTAAGTGGGGTTAGGTCACTGTGGCTGTGCCCTAGATGGGGACACTGAGGCTGCAGCCTCCGCCCCCACCCTCTCTCCTCTCTTTCCTGGTTACAGTGGACAGCCTCCTCTATCACTCGCTCACCACCAAAGTGACCGGACCAACCATGAACTAAAACCTCAGAAAACCACGAGTCAACATAAACCTTTTTTCCCCTGCGTTGATTTTCTCAAGTGTTTTGTCACAGCAACAGAAATCCAGCGTACATGGGCACCAGCAATGGCAGATGCTTTCGAACACATATCAATAGACAAGAGAAGAGGTCACAGCGGCGTGGCTTGACACTCGTGTGTCCCTGCCCCTCCTCCAAGCAGCACCCGGGAGCTGTTGCTTCAAATATTAAGACACACTAAGAAGATCTTAATTTCTGGGCCTGGAGAGACGGCTCGGCATTGAGGAGCACTGACAGGCAGCTCATGCAGAGGGCCAGGGTTCCGTTTCCAGCTGTCACGTGACAGCTCAGTCAGCCATAACTCCAGTTTCAGAGGCCTCTTCCGACCTCTGAGGGTGCCAGACATGCACGTGGTACATATAAAAACATACAAGCAAAACGCTCATGCGCACAAGATTAAAAACCTCAATTCCACCTGGCGTGGTGGCGCACGCCTTTAATCTCAGCACTCGGGAGGCAGAGGCAGGCGAATCGCTGTGAGTTCGAGGCTAGCCTGGTCTACAGAGTGAGTCTAGGACAGCCAAGGCTATACAGAGAAACCCTGTCTCAAAAACAAAACAAAACACACAAACAAACAAACAAACAAAACCAACTCAATTCCTGGCTCAGAGGTTAAGAGCACTGCCTGTTCTTTGAAAGGTCTTAAGTTCAATTCCCAGCAACCACATGGTGGCTCACAACTATCTACAATGAGATTTGGTGTCCTCTTCTGGCCTGCAGGCACACATGCAGACAGACTATTGTATAAATAATAAATAAACAGAACTTTAAAAACAAAAAAACCTCAATTCCTGAATCTCAAAGATCCAGCCTCAAAATCAAGACACAGTCAGCAGTCAGCACTGTTTGTCGACTGACTGCATGAGTTAGTACAGCCAACCCAAAACACTGGGGAGAATAAATGGAGCCATTGAATCAGCCAGCAGTGGTTACATAGCAGGTCCCCCAGCCCCACCCCCAAGCATCAGAGATGAGGGTCCATGCCTGTGGCCCTCTCAGGGAACAAGGAACTGAGAAGATAGTGTCTGACCTCTGAAAAAGAGACAGGTGTTTGCCTGTGTCTGTCTGTGGGGAAATATCTTGCTATGGCTAGCATACAGCCCTAGTGGGCCTTAAAGTCAAGATTCTCCTGCCCCAACCTGGGAGCAGAGACTGCAGCTGTGTACCACGCCTGCCCACTTGAAGGACAAAGACTCAATGGGTGATGACATCATAGGGACACCCGTGAAAATGCCCTGACTTTATGATGGGTGCGCCTTCCTTCCTCCTCCACTCATGTGTCTTATGTCTCTTTCTGAGTATCTGTCTCCTTAGTTATTTATTTCCAAGCAGGTTTCTTACCATCCAAGTCTAAGAAGCTCCATAGAACGAAGTGACTCAGCGACCCAGGAGCTCCGGTGATAGAACCAGGGTGCTGTCTTCATTCACCACCAAACCTGGACCTAGCAGCCACCTACGGTTGTACCTTACGGGACGTGTTTATCATTAGGGACTGCACTAGTTTTTAGTTTGCTTATGTTTGCTGTTGTCTGTTTTGAGACAGTGTCTCACACTGTAGCCCACGTAGCCCAGGCTGGCCTCAATCCTCCTGCCTCCCTCCCAAGTACTGGCATTGCAGGTGTGCACGCCACGCCTGGATGTTGTCTGTGCTCTGTTTCCCTCTTCCTGGCTCATGGCTTTGCTGTGCCCTGTCTCTTTTTTGGTTTCCTTCCTTCTCAGGACATTTGGGCACCAAGTATCCTGGGACGCAGCTTTTAGAAAAGCAGCCCAAGTGACCGACCAAGTGCTGCTATACTGGCAGGCTGGTGACAGTTCCTTGCAGCCAGCCTGCCCCCAGCCTGGGGAGATGCTCTCTCTGTCATGTTGACGAAGCACTAAATTTACAAAGTCATTAATTCTCTCAGTAAAGGCTCTAATGGAGCTTCTTATTAGTCGATGAGATCATGGCTGCAATCAGGAGATTGGGAGAGCAATAAGGAGTGGAAGTGGGGAGGTGGGGCTGAGGGGTGGGAGGGTGGAGGGTAGGGGGTTGGGAAGGTTGGGGTTTAGGGGGCTAAGGGGGCTTGGTGGTGGGAGGGTTGGGGGGCTGGGTGGTGGGAGGGTGGGCGTGGGGGGTGATGGGTGGGGAGAGTGGGAGGATGGGGGTGGGGAAGGAGGTGGGGTCTGGGGGAGAGGGTGGGGATGGGGGCTTGGGGGTGGGGTAGTGGGGGAATGGGGGTGGGAGGGTGTAGGGTTGGGGGTAAGAGGGTGGGGGGTAGGGAGCCCATCCTTGTCCTTGCTCCTCTCTAGCTGTCAGGCTTTTGTGTAAAACAGACGTTTGTTAAATCAACACCTTATGTGTTTGTTTATTAAGATTATTTTCCTTCAAAGAACACTTAGCAATTGTTCACAGACACACAGTGCCCCAACTGATTATACACATACATATAGATATATGCACACATGCACATATATATTCCATATGGGCCTATATTGCCCTGGCTTAGAAGCTGCTCACTCTAAGATGGTGTGAGAAAAAAAGCCAGGCCAGGGTTACAGGCCCCAGAGGCTGGCTTACAGCCCTAAAGCCTGACTTAAAAGACCTTGTTTTTTTTTTTTTTTTCAAATAACTCCTTGGAATTCAGACTTCCATGAAGACCCTTAGCCCTGTCAGGTTCACAGAACTACTCTGAGCACTTGCTGCTTGTCCTCTCACGGCCTCCTCAGACCCTGGGGTCGGGAGACAGTGTGGGGCTCGGGGCTGAAAAAACAGCAGTGTGACCATCAACTTCATTGTCTTCTAGAATATACCCTGAGACCCTCAAAGGACTCTCAGAAATTTTGCTGGGGCTGAATGAGAAATTCAAGAAAGCTCCCAAAGCCTCAAGAAATCTAAATTTCTCGATGTAGAAGCTGTCATCTGGCACGGCCACGGCACCTTCAAGAGAGCAATGCCTAACAGTCACAGCGGTGGTGGCATAGCGTAAACTCCTGAAGAGGGTTCCAAGTTAAACCCATCTCCTGGCTCTGTCTCCTGAGATGGGCAGCCACCCAGGGCCCCTGGGCTTTTAGAATCAACTAGAATAGTTTGCACACAGATTTGGATAGCCTGGCCCCTGGAGTTACAAGGGACCCCAGGAGGTCTCTTCCCAGGAGCAGTGAGCACCTCTCTGGTGAGGAAATTGTGTGTGTGTGTGTGTGTGTGTGTGTGTGTGTGTGTTGTTGGTGTTGTGTTGTTGGTGTTGCTGTTCTTCCCTGGGCACCCTGGGAGAAAGGTCAGTCCCTCCACAGAGTTGTTCCGCGTTCTCAGGAAACAGAGGTTGCCCCATCCCAGCTCCCTGTTTAGCACTTTGAACATCTGACCTCTGACCCTGTGCAGCCACCACCTCGAGGAGAGTTCAGTGGACGCAGTCAGGGACAAGCACTGGGCTGCCTTCATTGTGATGACATCCCATGCTCTATCAAGTAAAGCCAGGACCAGCTGGGCTACTGTGGCACCTTTAGGGACCTATATTCTGCCAAGAGCCTTTGCGTAGGACCTGCCGCATCCTTATGCCTTGCTGCTAGAACCAGAGCCTCTTCTAGCTGTGTGTCCCTGGTATTAATTCGTGTGGTTCTCTGAGACCCAGGTGTCCTTATCTATCAAAAAATAATGGCGGCAGAGATAGTGATGGGAGCCTAATGAGACAGCGAAGCATAGGGAGTGACTATGCAGCTGAACTGTATGGCCCCTTCCGCCTTCGTGCTGTGGTGGATGTAGGGACCGACTCATGGGGAATCGGCAGGTGGGGACTACTCAGACTTCTCAGCTTGACCAGGGACCAGGCATTTCTGAGTCCATCCCAGTCTGTGTGGAGATCATTACTGCTATGGTTTTTTGTTGTTTTTTTTTTTTTTTTAAGCAACAGGCTGGTGAGTCTGTCAAGGCTACATCCCACCAACGGCATATGTTCCAGCAGGCTAGGAGCAGAGGATGCCAAAGATGCCGTTTCTCAGGTTTTCTTCCTCACCCTGCCACACTGGGGTGGCTCTGAGCAAGGTAAATATTTAAGCAAGCGTCTTGCATAACTGTCACCGATTCGGCTGTGCAGGGAGCTATGGAGCAACAAGCTGGCACCTGCCTGAATGGCCCGGCTTCTAGAACCAGTGTTTTTGCCAACATGGGGGAGTCTGTTGGCCACCAGTGCCTGAGAGGTAACAGAACCCTCCAGTCTGTTAATTGTTTGGAAGCAAACCCTGGAATCTAGAGAGAGGGAAAGAGCTTGCAATTAAAGCTCCCCTTGGGCAGAGTGTCCCAGCTAGGGCAGCCAGCACTCGGCACACAGGGCTTGGAACTTCACATCCTCTGGCTCCTCAAACCGTCGCCCCAGCCAGAGAAGAGTCTATTATCGCCACTCAGAAAGGGAACGTCAGAAAGGTTAAACGGTTTGCCCAGTTCTACAACTACTTGGGGTGCAACCAGAGCCGGGAAGCGCATCTGCCTTCTGACCCTGGAGCCCTGGCGGCAGCGTTGCTGGGATGCTGAGCTCAAGACACAGGGCTGGAGGCATGAGCGTCCGGAAGAAGGCAGGCGGTACACGCGGTGCTGAGATGGTACCACGTGTGCTCAGCTGCATCCCAGCGCTTTACAGATGCCCCGTGGGAAACACATCCCATCTTATTTCCAATGGTGTGTTTATGAAGACCTGAGGGCCTGGCCTGCTAGCATAGACCCTTAATCTCAGCACTCAGGAGGCAGATGCAGGACGCTCACACATTCGCGCCCCACTGAGGCTATGTCACAAGTTCTAGGTCAGCTATACCTATCTAATGAGAGCCAACAGAAAGCCTGGGAACCCAGAGGCAGCTGGAAACAGAGGCCTGTGGGGTGAAGGAGCTGTGCTGTCTCTGAGGAGAACACCCTTCCCTTCCCACGATCCTGCCCAGCTGGCCATCTTCCTCTGTTCTCTAAACTTGACCAGCTTCAAGCTCGGCACAGCCAGTTCTTCCACACTGTGTGTCCTGGGGTATCTTAATGCCCTACAAGCTCTTCAACTATGTTTCTGTCGAAACGTGCTCATCAAAGGTGAAATGACCTGTTCAGAGTCTTTCCAGTTCACGCCCCTGCCCTCTCTCCACACCTCCTGACAGTCACGGACAATTGTATATCTGTGTGTTTGGAGCTTCTGTGACCCTCAGGCCCATCAAGAGGTTCAGCTCTGCTTTTCTAGCATGTGCCCAGGATGCACACAGGGGACGTGCTGTAGTGCCCGCTGGGTGGCTGAGGGACTAGAGGGAGCTGGGAAGGAAAGCACTGCACACCAACTCCACACTCTATGACAGGGAGCATGCTCAATTCCATCCTCTGTGACACGGTTTGCTCAAACAATAGCTCTTGAAGAGCTCTCCCAAGGAACAAGCCAGCCAGTCCGGGACAACCCAGTGTTTGTGAGCTCTTTAGAAAATGGCAATCAAGAGACATCAGAATTGAAAGTTTTCCAGTGACATCAGAGAATGATCCCCAAGTCTCCAGGGAGACTGCTCCTACGGCTGGAGCGATTCATCTGGCTTTTAAAGACCCCCTTTAGCCCAGAAGCATTAATTGAGCAGCTACAAAGAGCTGGCGACCACCCAAGTTCTTCATGTCTTCTTATCTTGGTTTCTTCATTACAGGAAACAGAATAATGCCCCACCCACCCACAGATGACATCGTGAATGTTCCAGGTAGTACAGTGTAGACTATTCCACAGCACCACCACAAAGATGCCAAGATACCAATCCTGGAAACCAGAGAGCATGATGCCTTACACAGTAAAAGGGATTTGGCACATAGGGATCAGTTAAAGACCTTCAGGTAGATAAAGTTTGCTGGGCTATCTGGTAGACCTACAGTAGGCATTAAGACCTTCAGGTAGATAAAGTTTGCTAGGCTATCTAGTAGACCTACAGTAGACATTAAAGATCTTCAGGTAGATAAAGGAGATAGCAAACATGGCCACGGCTCTAGCTGCCCCTTAAACAAAGGCTTGTGTGTTAGGACTTGACCAGGGTTGGCAGCATTAGGAGGTGGGGGTCTAGCGGCAGGTTTCCAGGTCACTGTAGGACCCTTGCCTCCTTCTCTTTTGACTTGGCCATAATGGAGCAGTTCTGGTCTTCCACACACTCCAACTGTGACATGTCACCCAGGCCAGAGGTAATACAATATCTCCGTCTATAAGCTGATTGCCTCAGGTGTCCTACAGTGACAGGAAGCTAACGCCACCATCCAAGCATCTACCTCCTCCCCAACCCCAGGACAGTTGACACAGATCTCAGAGAGGAGCTGTGGCTGGCAGTAGCAGATGAGGTACCCTCATCTAGGGAACTGAGAGCAAGGAAGCTGCTATGTGGAGGGTGCTGGTGTCCAGGAGACCACCCACCTGGAGTCAAGGGACCGAACACATGCGCACAAAAGCAGGGGCTCGGCTAGAACACAGGAGAATTCTGGCAGCATTGGTGACAGTAAGTCCTGAAGGGTCTGCCCCTTCCTGAGTGTCTGTGTCAGATCCTTGTTGCTGTGACAGGAACAGAACAAAAACATCTGAAAGAAGGGAGGATTCGCTTGGGCCCGAGACTTTAGGGTGCACGCCATCATGGCCAGGGAGGCGGGACAGCTGCCATGTGGTTTCTGCAGGAACCAGGTCCTTTTAGTCAGCACCAGTCCATGCGCTGGTGCTGCCCACTGCAGAGTGGGTCGTCCCACCTCAGCTAAACCTTTCTGAAAACACTCTCACGGGAGTGAAGTCGGGTTCAAGGGAAACTCCATCTCCGAATTCCAAAAGGCAAAAGGGACAAATGGCTACCTATGGTGCCTGTTAGCACACTAAAGTGCGTGCTGGCATCTAGGTTCCCTTGGTATCACGTTACATGTTTGTTGACAATTTTCATCCTTGTCTCCAGCCATACCATCCTGAATGCCCCTTACCTCATCTGCTGTGCTCCTCTTTGTGTCTGTCTGTCTGTCTGTCTGTCTGTCTGTCTGTCTCTCTCTCTCTCTCTCTCTCTCTCTCTCTCTCTCTCTGTTCCTCTCCCTCTGTTCTGCTCCCCTGGTCATGTTTAGTCTATCTGCTATTTTCTCTACTCTGGACTCTTCCACATGCCTCAGGGTGCGCTCTCTCTCTCTCTCTCTCTCTCTCTCTCTCTCTCTCTCTCTCTCTCGTATCTACAGTAAACCTCTTCCCATGTCATGACGCAGTCATGTCATCTGCTTATACACAGCCACCATGTTGTGAGGTATGGTTTGCATGACGATTCTAATGCAGACAAGCTGACCATAAAGACTAACCCATCACAGCATCCCTGCCCAGTTTCTGGGTCCCGCCTTGTGCTGCTTCTGATCCCTGACTACAAATAGTTTTCCCTTCCCCTCACTGAGCAATTTCTCACCCCCTCCCCTCTCTGCTAGGTCCTCTGAAGTCACAGATGCCTGCAGTTAAAAATTAAACCATTCCTCGGGGCAAACACCATGTCAGGCAGACACAACAATGCGAGCTGGTGAGAGGAGTGCAGAGACCTGCCGTTCTTGTCAGTCAGAGGAAAAATGTAAAGAACTAGGAAAAATCAGACTGGGTCAGATTCAAATGCTCATCAGAAGTTGACTGGTGCATCAGTCACTGGCCACGGCCCTGAGTAATCCTGTCTACTGAGAACGGGCTTTGGTTCTGGGTAGAACACTGACCTCTGGACGTGGCCAGTGCGATGTTCTGTGTGTTGAGGTTTCCACTGTGGGAACCAGCAGGGCCTGCCATAGTGGACCGACTATTTAATCCTTTGGCACCGCCAACTCTCTAGTTGAGCCCAGATTCTTAACCGCCAGGGCCCGGCTTGCTCAGCACTGGCCCCCCACAGCTAGCTGCAGCGTGCTGACTCCAGCCTTCCACAATGGGACAACCTCCAGGCTGAAGCTGGTCTCTTCTCTATGGAGCTGTTTCACACGGAGAGTCTTTAATTTTCTGGTTACCTGACCAATGGAAATGCAGCCACAGCGGAACTGTCAGACAGCTCCGCCTTCTTTACAAGGCCACAATCTCGAGCGATGCTGACGCTTTTGTTCAAAGACAGCCTGGACTTTTGTCCAGACTACCTCTTCATCTTAGGCAGGTGACTTGGAAAGTCACCTCGACATGGATAGGCACGACTGATAACTCACTCGTGAAAAGTCCCCGGTATGACATCATCTTGATGTATATAGGCCCCTGTATCCAAGAAGTAGCCCTAATCTCTCCAGGCCAGACTAGTTCCAAGTAGGCTGGGTTTTGGAAAACCATGTTTGGTGTAGGGCTGCAAGCAGAAATATAGTCCAAGAACCCTTCTCCACAGCCCGGAGGAACATTTAAAGCCCAGCACTAAAACCGCAGGAGGCCTTGAGGGCAGCAGTTTTATTGGGTGTTTCCAGTAAAGACGCAGAGTCCCAGGACTCCCTGGGGGCCCTCCACCACAAACACTGCAGCACACATTCGTCTGGCTGGCTGCGTTTGCACTTTTCAGCTCTGAGGCAGATCCTCACTGGGGGTGGGAGAGGGGGAGGGCCGGCCCTCCCGCATCCTGCCTGCCTGCCTGCCTCTGAAATCAAAGCTAAGCACGCAGCCAGATGCAGACGGGGGGGGGGGGGGGGGGGGGCGCAGAGAGAGAGCCTCAGAACTGTGCAGAGCGCGCCTCCACTTCAGGCAGAAGTATGCTTTCCTCTTAAGCCACGGGCCAGGAATGTGCCCTCGGATGATGACAACAGGTCAAATCGACAGTCAAGTGATAGAAACCAGACCCGTGCCGAGGCCAGGCTACAGGCAGCTGCGGCTTAATGAGATCCAGAGTCCTTGCAGGGCTCTCTGGCAGGCCCCAGGGGAAGCAAGCGGCTCTGTTCTGAAGGGCTCCCGCCCCAGCCTGGAGGTTTGGCACCCCTCCCCGCTTCATCTGACCCTAGGGCTCCGTAGGTATGCACCAGAGTAAGTTTGATTCTCATATATGAGCCTTGCTTGTGTGAAAGAAAGGGGTAGAGCATCTAAATAGATGAAGATTTTCCCAGGGTTCTTTCCCAGCCCAAACGACGACTTTTCCCACCGTCCTCCAGTGCCATCCTTTCTGGGCACAGGGACATCCACTGCCCACGCCCCATTTTGGCCGTATTCTCTTTGCACTTGGTAAATGTTGACGCCCCTGACAGCATAACATGGTTGGATGGAGAGTGAGTCAGGCGCAGATCCCTGCCGACCCTGGGCAAACTTGCTGGAACCTTCCATTTGCCCTTCTGCTTAGCAGAAGTTCAGTCTTCTGGAGACCGCGATGGTTTTGGCTTCTGTTTTGGAATGCGCACTATTTACTAACCACTTGAATAGAGAGCGACACCCCCCCCCCCCCGTGAGATGGAATTCTGTGGAGACATTTCAGCCATAAGGAGTGCAGATTTTAGAGGCCAATGGGCTATTGGCCTCAAAGCAGAGGGTGGCAGTTAGGGGGAATGCATGATTCCCCAGGTGGTAGCATCCTCTTCCCTGTGAGGTGAATGGGAGAAAAAAAAAAAGTAGAGGCAGCATCTTCATTGTAGGCCTGCCCTTGTTCATAGCTGTCTCCTAATGCATCTTCAGAGAGCAAACTGGGTGGCTGGCTGCTCAGGTCCCTGTGTTTTATACCGTAGATGACACACTGAAGGGTCCTCCTGGGCAAACCACCACCTTCAGGAATTCAGCTCTCTCTGTTTGCAAAAGACCATCTGAGCCTGCTGAGTGTGTGCCCAGCCACTCCGTACCTGCTCTGGGTAACTTTCATTGCACGGGGCCCTGACGAGGAGGTCAAGAGTGTGGGCTGGGCTGGGGAAAACTAGGGGCAGGGTAGCAGGGTGCCATCTCTGTAGCTCTGGGAAGACCATCATCCCTCCTGGGAAAGACTGTGCAGTGCAGCCTTTTGGGAGGGGAGCATCCACACCTGGACATGCCTCCCCTCCCCCCCCCCCCCTCCCCCCCCCACCCCCATTTATGCTCTGTAGGTAAGGCTGATGAAGTCATTGGTTCCCCCAGAGTGAACTGTGGTGGAATCTGCCTTAGTTCATCTTTGGGGCCTTAGGAGGAAGGGTAGATATTGTTTTCGTCTCCCTAGGGAAGGAACTTTAGCCACACTAAGCCTACCTGTTCACTAAAGCATAGATCTACCTGGAGGCCTGCCTGCACATGCACACCTGCCCTGCTCCATAGAAAGAGCCACTGGTCCTGGGGGACTGAGGTGCCTTGAGTAACTGTGGCCCTTCCTGTCACTCCCCAGGCTCAGTGTCACCCTCAGTGCTGTGAACTCTGCACACAAGGCTTGCTTCTAGGCAACCTTGTCATGAGCAAGAAGTTGACCAATTGTAATTCATGAGCACGAAAGCAAAGCCTTTCCCACAGTCACAGGCCTAAGGGACATCTCGCCATGCAGGGAAAAGGAGGGGAGTCCTGACTTCTCCGTGAAGACGTTCAGACTTTCCAGGGAAGAATTCAAAGAGGGGCCATGCTTCCTGCGTGGGAGTAAGTTCCTTTTACCTGGAGCCTGCATCTCTTTAGTGGCATGAGCACTGGGGGTGGGGGTGGATTTGGGGGGGCTCTCCAAGACCAGTTATTCTTTACAGTGAGAATCCCATCCCTATACTGTCCCCTGACCCTTGGACCTACATTACAGAGCCGGCTAGACGACTTCCGAACTCCCTGAGAACTCAGGAGTGTCTACACGGGGTTTCCTATCGATTGGCCAGCTGTCTCCTCCACATCCAGCCTTCGGAACCTCCTACTCTTTCTCTGTTGAGCTGGACTGGCATTCTCAAGCCAGACAGACTTTCGGTAAAATCCCCCCCTCAGCCGTTGCCGCTTCCTTTGGTGTTATTCATGACCCACAGCACATGGGGAGGCAGGGAGCCCTGCCTGGGTGCAGTTGTAAGGTGCCTCCTGGCCTTCTGGCCTCTGGGACCTCAGAACTGGCTATTAAAAAAAAAAAAAAGTGTAGAGCTTTGAACAATTATATCACGACCGTTGAAATGCTTACTCAGAGAAAATACCTACCATCGATTGGGCACTTCCTGTGTGAAAGGATTTATATTCGTTTCAATTCCGTAAGACGGGCATTATTTTCACTATAACGGGCAAAGAAACAGTGTATGTATCCTCAGCCAATCACAGGCATCAAGGCACATCTAGCCAAGCCTGGAGGTAGCCGTCCTACGTTTGCCGTTTAATGGATGGGCATCCTGGAAGGCTGAGCTTTCAATCCTAAAACAGGACACAACAGGCCAGGCCTTGAAGGAACATGGACTCAGCCATGGAGGCCTTGAAGAGCAAGTCACACTGCACTTCTGGCTCCAGAAAGGAGCAGGAAAGAGAGTCAAAGGGGAATTTATTTCCTCACATACCCTAAAGAAGGTAAAGTTTTCCCAGCCTCTGAAAAAGCTAGCTTTGGCGTCCTAGCCGGGACAGAGGGCAGGTCATGTTCAACTAGACAGGATCGGCTGGGGGACGGAATCTGTCACTAGAGCTCGGGGGATACCCCGAGTTTTTCTTCTTTCTGTAAGCCCAATAAATCTAAAACTAGACAGATGATTTGACTATATTTCTATAGCCCACGGGGCTCAGCTTCTGAACATGGCCGTCTCTGAGAATGTTTCAAGTCCCCCATCTCCCCAGGGATGGGGCCAGCCGTTGATCAGACCTGCCTACACCACCCGGAAGCCATTCAGAGGATAAAGAATGGATCTCTCTTCCGTGTTCTTCTGCCTGCTTTGGAGGTCTCACTCTTCTCCAGCTAACTGGCATGTGTTCCAACAGCGCATGTCCTAGCTGGCCACTTCGAACTACTCCACAGAAGAGGCTGAAACTGGGGAACTCCACGCTCTAGAGGCCCAGCCCCCACTGCGTGGCCATCCTCCACCCACACACACGCCCCCAACCCCCAACGGGACTCTCTCCACCGGGCGGACTGTGGGCTAGATGGAGACGCTTAACATTTCAGTGGTTCCCATGGCAGCATCTGAGAAGACGCTCGGCTAGCCGCGGCAGCTGTGGCAGAGTTCAGGGGACCCGAGAGAAGAACACGTTGTGAGTGGCTGGTTCCCATGGCAACTGCAGAGCGCCTCTGAGCAGCCGCGAACCCGTAGCCAAGGCCAGGTCAGCCTTGGAAATCTAGAATGCCTGTGGCTGCAACCTGGAACAGAACAGCCTTCCAAGGGTGGTATTTTTAGTACGGGCATGTCTTAAATAGCTGTGCGTCCATTTCCTGCAAATGGTCATCTTTCGAATATCTGCATCAAATCCTAGGAAAAAGACGTGTCACCCTGGCAGGACTCCCAGACTAGCTCTATGATGGAGGGATTAGGGTCTGCGGCAGTTTGAATGATAAAAGCCCCTCACGGGCTTGGGTTTTTGAACACTCGGCCCCCCGCATGGTGGCGCTGTTTGGAAGGTGATACAACTTTGCTGGAGGTAATACAAAACTGCGCGTGGGCGCTGAGAGTTCCTGACTTTCCCCTACTTCCTCCCCCAAAATTCTCCGCTCCCTGTGCAAATGAAACATGATCAGCCAGCTTTCTACCCCGCCCCTCTCGCCCCCCACACCATTTTATGTGATCCCTTCACCACCCTGAGGACTCTGGAGCCATAAACTCAAGTAAAAACTTTCTTCATTAAATTAGTTTGGGTCATGGTGTTTTACCTCAGGAGCAGAAAAGTAGCTAATAAGGTTTTTGGTTTGTTGTTTTTGTTTTGTTTTGCTTGGTTGTTTTTGGTTGTTGGTTGTTGTTGTTGTTTTTATTTATCTGTAAAGAGACACCATGACCACAGCAGCTCTTAAAACAAAAACATTCACTAGGGGCTGGCTTAGAGCTTCAGAGTTTAGCCCTCTATCTTCATGGCGGGAAGCATGGCGGCGTGCAGACAGACATGGTGCCGAGAAGGAGCTGAGAGGTCTGCATCTGGATCCTTAGGCAGCAGAAGAAGACTGTGTGCCACACCGGACATAGCGTGAGCATAGGAGACCTCAAAGCCCGCCCCCACAGTGACGCACTTCCTCCAAGAAGGTCACGCCCCCTAACAGTGCCACGCCCTTTGGCCAAGCACTCTCTCACACACGTGAGTCTACAGGGATCATATGTCTACAAACCACCACAATCTCCATCTTACCCAAAAAGTGAGGAAGGAGGATGAGGAGAGCTCAGGCTTTTCCCAACCGCCTTGAGATGCTATCAGTAGCACACTTCACAAATAAAGGAAACTGAGGCTCAATTAGTTACTCAAATCCACCATCATGCGTTAGCCTGGGAACGCATAGCTGGCCTCCTTCACCACTAAGGGTGGCTCTGTGGTTAGCCATTTGGATAATGTATCTTCTCTAGTAGAGAGCTGCCTGCTAGCTCTCTGGTAAGAGGAATCCATGCAGGCCACTTGCAGGCCCAGGCTTGATCGCCTCACACGACCATAGTCACATCTTGGTCGAAACAGCAACAGCTCTGGGTACCCTAGAAGTAACCTGGCGGAAATGGTGGAATCCCTTCCAGTCCGCTTCCCGTGTATGCTTTTGATGGGAAGGATTACCCTCTCCTTCTCCTCCCTGGCTTGTGACTTAAGTAGGAAATAAACTTGAGTGTGGTTACACGCATTGTCTTGCTGTGTTTGTTTCCACAGCCAGCCCTCTGTGGCTTTCAGCTTCGCTGCGCTTCATTTCAGAGTATGGAGCTGGTTTCTAGGCAACTGGTAACGTCTAAGGTATGTGGTAAAGTTGGGCAGATCCCCCAAATCCAAAGATATCGGAGATGCTCTGTCCATTATGACAGTGGCTTCCTTCCTGTGGTCTGGAGCCACATCCAAAAATTTGGCTCCAATTTAGATTATGAGTAATATTCTCGTGACACACTCTCAAGGAGGCTGTGTATTTACTATGGAGTGTTACATAAATACTTGTCTGTGGATGAAAAGATGGATGAGTAGATGTTTGGTTGGATGGTTTGATAAATAGGTAGCTTAATGGATGTCTAAGTTGATGGTTGGGGGATTGGATGGATAGGTGGGTCGGTAGATGCATGGATGGATGGGTAGATGGGTGGGTGGGTGCATGGATGAGTGGCTGTGTGGATGGATGGATAGGTTGGTCGGTGTTATGGATGGATAAATGGATGGATAGGTGGGTTGATGGGTACATGGATGTGTCTATGAAAGGGTGGGTGGATGGATGATGGGTTTGTGGATGGATGGGTGGGTGAGTGAGTAGGTGGATAAACGGCTGGCTGGGTGGGTGGGTGAGTAGGTGGGTGATGGATGGGTAGGTAGGTGAGTAGGTAGGTGATGGATGGGTGGGTGGGTGAGTAGGTGGGTGATGGCTGGGTGGGTGGGTGAGTAGGTGGGTGATGGCTGGGTGGGTGGGTGAGTGGGTGGGTGATGGCTGGGTGGGTGGGTGAGTGGGTGGGTGATGGCTGGGTGGGTGGGTGAGTCGGTGGGTGATGGATGGGTGGGTGGATGAGTGGGTGGGTGATGGATGGGTGGGTAGGTGAGTAGGTGGGTGATGGATGGGTGGGTGGGTGAGTAGGTAGGTGATGGCTGGGTGGGTGGGTGAGTAGGTGGGTGATGGATGGGTGGGTAGGTGAGTAGGTAGGTGATGGATGAGTGGGTGGGTGAGTAGGTGGGTGATGGCTGGGTGGGTGGGTGAGTCGGTGGGTGATGGATGGGTGGGTGGGTGAGTCGGTGGGTGATGGATGGGTGGGTGGGTGAGTAGGTGGGTGATGGCTGGGTGGGTGGGTGAGTCGGTGGGTGATGGATGGGTGGGTGGGTGAGTGGGTGGGTGATGGATGGGTGGGTAGGTGAGTGGGTGGGTGATGGATGGGTGGGTGGGTGAGTAGGTGGGTGATGGATGGGTGGGTAGGTGAGTGGGTGGGTGATGGATGGGTGGGTGGGTGAGTAGGTGGGTGATGGATGGGTGGGTAGGTGAGTGGGTGGGTGATGGATGGGTGGGTAGGGTGGATGGATAAATGAATGGATGGGTGGGTGACTCTGTGAGTAGATAGGAGGAAGGTCGAGTTGGCAAGTGAGTGAGTGCATAGCTAGGTGGATAGCCACTTCTACTACAAGGCAAGAAAAGGACAGCATGTTCTACATGGTCGTGAGAATCCAGATGCTCATGGAGTAGATGAGGCTAGAAAGTGGCTCAGCTCAGCAGCAGAGTCCTCTTCTGACATGCTGGCAAGCACAGTCTTGTAGAGGAGTTAGGACAGCAGAAAAGGGAAGGAGAGAGAAGGTCCGGGGTTTAAGTGGCGTTTGCTGATGGAATGCTCTCACTCTTCCCAGTCAGAGCTAGGATGTCCGCCTTAGTAAATCAATACAAATATCATGTGACTATCTATCCATGGAATAATAGGGACATGTTTTATTGCAATCGCTTTATTGTAATAAATTCACAAACGACAGCATCACACAGCTAGATTAAGGCACGGACACTAGCATGTTGTCACCCAGGGCAACTGCTGTTGAAACGCATGCCCTATTGTCCAGTGTGGTTTGCCTCTTAACCTCCAGGAGGGACGAGCCCTCCAGAAACCACATTTGGCCTCTTTCCTGCATTATGGAAAGCGTTCTAAGAGCAGATCACGGCGAGCCGATAAATGGTGATGATCATTAGAGCCACAGAAACCAACCTCTGCCTTTTAGCCCACTGAGTCCATAAAAAAAGATGTTGGCCCAAGCTGGCAACTGTTGTTTTACTGTGAAGCGTACAATTGCATTTATAGAATGATTTACATAATGGAGCCCAGGTGGCCTTCTCTGCTTCTACCTTTGAAGGAAGTCTATGTGTTCTTCCCAAGATCCTTCAATAGCTAGCGTCATGGGTAGTCCTTGTCACTACAGAAAAACTGATGGAAAACAGTCTGTTGTCAGCACGGAGCCTGGTTAGTGTGGGCTTAGGCGTGTGCTGGTCCTCACATGCTCACGAGTGAGTATAGGGTTGGTGGAACTGTTTGGCAAGGATTGGGAGGTGTGCCCTTGTCAAGGAGATGTGTCACAACAGAGTCATCGTCACTCCCCCGCTTTTCATGTGGACCACTTGCCATGAACCCCTGTTGCATCGCTGTGGTACAAGCTCCCCAGCTCAGCTTCTCAAACCTACGTCATCCTGACCCTATGGTAACCAACTAAATACGGAGGCTGCGAACACGTTGGCGGTGGCAAAAGGTTTCTGAACACCAAAAAGGAGTTCAAAATCAGTCATGTGATGGATCATAAGTGTTCCCAGCAGTCCATGAGCCTATGTGGTATCTCAAAATGTCACTGCAGCCCTGGTCCTGAACAGGCCATGTCGCAGTGTGCATGCCATCACGCACCATGTCCACAGACCTGCCCAAAATGCCCCAGCTCGGGTTCAAGACTACTGTATATTATGGATTTTTATATATTTTTTTGTGGTTTATGAGGCTTTCTGGTTTTATAGACATGTGATGGTTTAACTACAGAAAGCTAAGACTTTAGACATTTCCCTGTCATCCCCCAGCATGTAAATATGAAATTAGCATATCCTTAGATTGGGTTGTGTTAGAATTTATGAGTTGCTGGCTTGAGCCTCATAAAATTCTGTCAATGAATCTTGGCTTGAGGTGGGGACAGAATTGCCAACGGTGTTAGAAGTGGCCCCACACGCACGCCTGCCATGTGAACTGCACACTCCTGCAAAGCGTCATTCTCAGGATTGCCAATTATAGAAATCAAAACATTGAAGATGCTCCTATGCTGCCCCAGGGCTCCCCACTCCCCCCACCCCCGAGGTACCAAATACTCAGCCAAGATTTAATTCTTTATGTCAAAACAAACAAGCACACCCACCTCGTTGCTGTGCAAGTTCACTTTGTATTTTACACGTTGTAAAAGCATATGTCTACCAAAGAATTCTTTCAAAATAAATTTCGGTCTGGGGTATCCATACCCATAAATGTTTGGCTCTCATACCTATTTATATACCTATGTGCCTGGGATCATATAAAAATGTCTTGATCAAAAAGAGATTCTGAGTGGAAAAAAGTTTAAGCAACCCTGGTGTGAAATAAATGCCCTTGGTGTTTAAAAAAAAAAAACCAGGAAGCTATCAGATGTGATGGCACACACCTGTAAAGCCAGCCCTGAAGAAGGGGAGTGGGGAGATGGGGGAAGAAATAGGGAGGAGCACAAACTCCAAACCAGGTGAGGGAGACCCTGCTGCAAAACGGGGGCGGCGGGACATAAAAAGAGGGGACCATTAATGTTCCAAGGTGCCTACCGCTGTCTAGACGAGCTGCCGCCTTTGCTGTGGTCTGCAGGGGTGTGGGTGAAACATGGGCATTCCAAGGACATTGAAGACTCTCCGAAAGTATGAAAATGAGTCACGGGACTGAGGACTGGCCCCCAGGGCATGCTGGGAAGCTTGCTGGCTGCAGAGAAGGCTTTGCCCGGATGCTCAGTTCTGCCAGGAACAGAGGCTGAAGTGAAGTGAGAGCCAGCGTGGAGACCACCTCATCTTCCCATCCATTAGCCGCCCCCCCCCCCCACTGCGGCTTCTCCAGAAGTAACCAGATCAAACAGGGTTTTTGCATTTAAATGTCAAGGCTTTGGGGAAACCAGCTTCCACAGGAATGTCTCCCTGGGTCCTGACCGAGAAACCGGAAGGGCTTCACGGCTGTGCACAGTGGGCAGCTTGTAAGCCTCCGTGGAACACAGCCACACCGTCACATGAGTGCAGCCTCGGTGCTCAAAGGCACTCTGTCCCGAAAAGGCCACGGTAAAGCAGCAGCTCGTTCTAACCTAAAGTACGTGCTGGGCAGGACTTCAAGTGAATTCCTGGGTACGTGGGTGCAAATCTGTTCCAACTTGTTGCAGTAGAGAGAACATACGTCTATGCCTTTTCTATAGAAGTCTCTGGCAATGCTTAAGATGTACACAAATGGGCTGAAGATAAAAGAGACCATACGCTTCTTTTTCCTGTGCTAACTCTAAAAATACTAGTAACAGGCAGGCCGTTATCAGGGCTGGAGGGACGGCTCGTCAGTTAAGAGTACTGGCTGCTCTCTCAAAGGACCCAGATTCAGTTCCCAGAATCACATCAGGCGGTTCACAAGCAGCTGTGACTCCAGCCACAGGCGATACAACACCCTCTTATGGCCTCCTGTGTGGCACCTGTGTGCACATGGTGTACATAGAGCCAAGCAGGAGTGCATGTACGCACACACAACACACAGCACATACATACACCACACACACACCATACAACCACACACATATACGCACACACCATATACACACATACACACTATAAACACGCATACACACACACCCCACACGCATACACACACATCCCACACACATATACACACACCACAAACACAACACATATATACACAGTACAAAATACCATAAGAATTCAGGATACCATGCGATAGCAGACAACGTATTTTAAGAAAATGACAGCATGCCAAAGCTCTCATTTCGCGCGGGCAAACATCAAATGGAGCTTGATTGCTTTTTCAGTTAGGAAAGAACCATAGAGCTGGAACTTTCTGCCAAGTCCTGGAGGGCTTGTAAGAGAGTTCTCTGGGAAATTCCTTAAAGTCTGATTTGCTTAACAGACAAAAAAAAAGAAAGAACATGCTTTTATTTGTCAGAGAAGGGAGCCATCTTACTCTCTTTGGGCTCTGTTATGAACTGGAAAATCATTTTAAAAAAAGAATGAAAAACATGCATGATCAATTCATTTCTTACAAATGTGATTTCTTTTTCTTATTTTAAGGATTTTTTTTTAAATCTCTGCGGGGGTTTTTTGCCTGTATTTATGTATGTGCGCCACATGCATGCAGTGCCCACAGAGGCCAGAAGAGGGCATCAGATCCCCAGGAACTGGAGTTATAGTTCATTTTTGTTATGCACTGATTTTACTTACTTGCAACTTCTTTTTTTCTTAAATAAAAAGTTTGTTTCTTAAATGGAGTCATATGGAAAGAGAGTTGTGAGCCACCATGACAGTGCTAGGGAGCAAATCCAAATTACCTGCAAGGGCAGCGGGTGCTCTTAACTGCTGAGCCATCTCTCTGGCTCCCAGGGGTGATTTCCTTGCCTGAAACATCTTCCATAAATTAGGCCGATGCTGATGTGTCTTAGACTCATAGGCCCAGGTCAATATGTCTGTCTGCACAGAGGAAGTCATTCTGCCTTGGGCCCCAGTTAGGAGGGTGGCTTATGATTGGCAGCTGTCACACAGAGTGTGACACCAGCTTAGACTCTCAGGGCCCTTGAGAGTCTAGTGACAGTTCAGGAAGCTGATCATGGGCCTCCCTGGCCCCACAGGAAGCATTGCAAACGGCGTGGATGGTCTCAGACGCACACAGTCCCGAGCCGTAGCTGGCAGTTCTGAGCTGTGTTGTAACAGTGTGCATGGCTGCTGTATTGTGGAAACGGCTTGTCCTTGAAAGGCTCGCATGCAGGAAGCTGGTCCGTGACGTAGCAGAGGGAAAGGTTATGGAACCAATGCCGTGAGGACACCACTTCTGACCGAGGCTGGCCCCAGGGAGCAGGCTGGGTCTTGCACCAACAGGTTAGCTACTGGGGAAACAAACTATTGTGCGTGGAACTGCTCTATACATCTGACATCGTAACTTGAGCCGTTAGCATTTTTGTGCCACGGTCTTCTCTTATTTGATGTCATCCACGTGGCACAGCATGAGGCCCTTCCAAGAACGTGGTCGCCTCCAGATCTGCATGCCAAAATAAACCTTTATATTTTATTTATTTATTATTTTTTTTTGCAAAGCACATAGACCCAGGTAATGTGTTACAATATAATGAATAAAGACTGGGTGGTGGGTTTGTTTTAAAGATAAAGGAACAGTTAGTTGTACCTATGCACTTGATGTAACCCACTGCCTGTCACAAAGGCCGATCATTCTGAAGTCACTGGTTGTCCTTCGAGGTATGAGTTTAAGATTTCCTAGTACGGAAATAATATAAAGATTATTCTGTTGCCGTGATAAAACACTATGACCAAAAGCAACTTCTGGGAGGAAAGTGTTTCTTTCCATCAGAGTAGAAACTCGATGGCAGGCCTGATAACAACAGCATGCAGCCTTACCTCTAACCAGAGAACCGGCAGGCGAGGAAGTGCAGCAGAGATCACAGAGGCTCACTGATGGCTCTGGCTCAGGCTGCCTAAGAAAGTGAGCTAAGCCGGAGTTGACAAGTGAGCTACCTAGGGAATGGTGCCGCCCACAGTGGGGTGGGCCTCCTGCACCTGTTAGTCAGACAATCCCCACAGGGCAGGCTCTAGCAGAAGACTGTCCTCCTCAGCAGAGCGCACAGCTTCGGGATTAGCCCAAGCAACAGGGTGCAGGGGTACCGGTGTGTGGGGTCCGATAAACCCTCACGCCACATTTACACCACTGAAACTGCCAGCTATCTACAGATGGCTCCCATTTCCGGTCTAGCTGGTTTTGCCTTCAAACCTATTAGTCGCGATTCTGCCAAACCATTTCTGCTGAATCCCTGGCTCTGCATGGTCGTCTTTCCCTCCTCTCAGGCAAATCCTCTCTCTTTTCACTGTGTGGTTCCTCTACGCCCTGCCGGCACTCACAACCGCAGGCTTCTCACCCTTTCTGGAAACCAGTGTCATGGCGCAGAGCGATCTTGCCTTGATAAGTCTTGCGTTCCATGGCACGTGGATTTTGCAGTATAGTCTGTTCACACTGTTACCGTGGCTGCTATGGTTTGCCTGTGAAACGCCCCCTCCCCGCAGGCTCCTGGCAGATCGCTTGGTGTGTGTCGCCCCCACTCCATGGTGTTGCTTTAGGAGTTTGTAGGACCTTTGCAACTGTGGTTTAGTTAGCGGAAGTGAGTTCCTAGGGGAAGGACTTGAAAGTGACACCTGCTTCTTTTCCGGGACCAAGCTCTCTGCTCGCTAATCAGCCAAGACAGAGTTCTTAACCTGTGGGTCACGACCCTTTGGGGGTCATTGGAAATGTCAGGTGTTTACATTGAAATAAACGACAGTGGAAATTTACAGTTATGAAGTAGC
Organism: Acomys russatus; assembly: GCF_903995435.1. Classification (NCBI taxonomy): domain Eukaryota; kingdom Metazoa; phylum Chordata; class Mammalia; order Rodentia; family Muridae; genus Acomys; species Acomys russatus. Next base: position 25,654,157 of record NC_067155.1, read on the forward strand.
AACTAAAGTAATTTTTATGCTCGGGGTCACCACGACATGAGGAACTGTATTAAAGGGGGGCAGGGTTAGGAAGGGTGAGAATCACTGAGCCACAGCCACAGCCACAGCCACAGCCACAGCCAAGCAGCTCCAGCGGCCTTCCCTACTCTGAGGGACTGGGAGCCCTCAGCTAGGAGCCAACTGTCAATTTGCAGGAAGGCTGCGCTTCCTACTTCAGCCTATTTTCATCAAATTCTGCCCCCCAAAACGTTTAAAAGAGAAACACTTATTTGTCTTTCAGTGAACCACCTGATTTTTTTTTTTTAATGCCTAACTGTCCTGTAACAGTTTCCTCTGGGATTGAAGCATTCCATTCTGCAGCCACGCTCTTTACTCAAGAAGGCAAGCCACTCAAAACAGCTTCAGGAAGTCCCTGAAAGTGATGAGATTCGCAAGGCCCCTCCCTGTCAGAGTGAGCAACAAGAGCTGAGAGACCCTGTCAGAGTTGCCAAGTAGACTCTCAGACAAGACCCCCCCCCCCCCCCCCCGCTGCCTAGGAGAAGCAGAAACCAGCCAAGCTGCCTGCGAGGGGTTTAGACCAACTGAGGTACCTGGAAAGGACACCCTCCAACCTATTGACCTGCCTGCAGGCTGAGCGGCATGCTTCAGGTCCCCCAGCTTTGTGAGCTGTCACCCATGCTGGGGAGAGCTTTGGTGATGCAGCTGTCTTTGGGTCATTTCGGCTCCTGTTAAGTCACCCCAATAAAACACTTTGCTTACCAAGTTGGTCTGGACTTTTGGTCTGTCGGGGGGTCCTGATGTGGGGGTGAGGGGAAATGTGTGCAGTATCCCCCCAGGAAAAGTAATCCCAGGCCTCATTTGGACACCACGAGGCACCTCGCAGCACAGGATCTAAGGGGTTCGGCATGAAAACAGGGCTTTGCTTGAGGTATGCTGAGGCAAATTTTAACTTGGAGAGCAATTCTTCAGAAACGAAGAGGAAAGGTGTCTCTAAACATTTCAAGGAAAATATCCTGCCACCCTACCTGGGCCGATCTGCCATTGAGAACACTGCTTTCCAGTCATTTCATTTGAGCGACAGAGCCATGGCTCTCTCTCTCTCTCCATACCTACATAACCCCGGACTCTCAGGAGACTGTAAAAAATATTTTAATAACGTGTCATCTGTGATCAAAAATAACAAAGTGCTCAGGTAATCAAACGGTGACAAGCTGCAAAGAGTGTTTTTCTGGCTCTCAACGGGAGGATCCAAGCATTACTAGCAGGTACTTTTCATCCTACTGTCTGAGAAACCATACCTGAGAGTCAGTGGTTAGACCAAGGCATGGCCTTTATTCCAGCTTTGCCCAGCTCTGCCAGAACTTACAAATGATCTCGGTGGAGGATGCTCAGTGGTTAGAGCACCAGCTGCTCTTGCAGAGAAGCCTGCTTTGGTTCCCAGCGCCAAATGGCGGCTCACAACCATCTGTAACTCCTATTTTAGGGGATCTGACGCCCTCTCTGACCTCCATGGACACTGCACAAATATGGTGGGGACACATACACACACACACACACACACACACACACACACACACACACACACGTGCAGGTAAGCACTCAAATAAAATACAGTTTTTAAAAAATTTAAAGAACACCCAAAAAAAGCTCATGAAATTAATTCAAACCATCTATTTAAACAATATGTCCACTGCACTACTATTTCAATAGATGATAGATACAAAAACATTGTGACATTACACATTTTTCCAGGTTGTTCTCTAAATCCAGTGTGCCCAGAGAAACCAGGTGGGCGGCTGTTGTGTTGTTACGTTGTGGGGCGGCACTAAAGTAAAGCTCTCCCGGGATCCAGGGATCCTGCAGGCTTCCACACGCAGAAAACCCAAGACTCCTTACGTGAACGAGACTTGCCAGGGCTCTGCCCCAACCTACCAAATCCTGTCTCTGGAGTGGCAGTGAAATTTGCATTTTTAAAAACAACTTAATATAGCCGATGTTCTGCTTGGTGTATCTGAAACCATCTGCTGTTGTAGGAATGCGAAATGTCCCCATTGGCTCATGTGTCTGAACACTAGGTCCCCAGCTGGGGGCCAGATTTTTGAAGATTGTGGAAAATTTAGGAAGAACCAAAGGAAATGGAAGTGGAGAGGAGAAGGCTTGGGGTGCTGTGCTCGTCTCTCTCTCTCTCTCTCTCTCTCTCTCTCTCTCTCTCTCTCTCCCCACCTCTTCCAGACTGCAGAAGCCATGTATGTGACTGGCTGCCTCACATTCCTGCGACCGTGCTTTCCCTCCTGCAATGGACTCTCACCTTTCTTAAAATGTGAAGGGAAAAACAAAACAAACCTTTTGTTCCTTGGTTTGATTTTTGTCAGATGTTTTGTTACAAGAAGAGTAACTGTTATACACAACATCTGCCAGGCCCTTCCACACTGGCCATCTCATCCTGTGGCCCCAGAGGTGAGTGAGCACAATCTACCACCACTGGCTGAGTATTGACTACTTGGCAGCCCAACAATACAGGAGAACCCCTGCCCTGCCAAAGCGTATGCTGTGATACAAGTGACAAGCAAGGTGAGAGCCCATGCTGTGACTTCTAGCAGATGAGAGTCCAAGGAAGAAAGTGAGGCAAAGGAGAGGGGCAGTGTGGGGGGAGGGGCCCCATTACCTGCCCCGTGGCATCAGGGAAGGCCACCTGAGGAAGGACCTGCTGGCAGACGCTCACTATGTGGACAAGAACATCATGCCAACGATTCTATAGGAAGAACAACATGAAGGCCAGTGTGGCTGAAGCCAGAATTAAATTGAGAAACATCTATGGTGAACAGTAAAGTTGAAGCATTACAAATGTCTCCCAACAAAGAGGCCGGGAACTGCCAAGAGTGACTGACAACTTCTACCAAAACTATAAAGAAGAGCTACCGCCAATCCTCCTAGAAATGGTCCCTAAAATAGAAAAGGACCACACACTGCCAAGCATTCTACGAAGGCATTTCTCTAATACCAAAACCAAATAAGGATAAAACATCACCAACAGCAAATAAACATTAACACATTATAGACCATTCTATTGGTAGACATAGACACAAAATTCTCAGCAAGCCTTTGCAAACAGAGCACGTACACACTGAGATCACACATGGTAGCCAAATTGGTTCCATCAGGAGTGCAAGGATGATTCAACATAAATAAATATAGTGCAACAAATAGACTCAATGACAGAAATCACATGATCTTAGATGCAGAAAACATCTTTGACAAAATTAATAATCTTTTCATAATTAAAAAAAACTTAAAGAAACTAGAAATGGAAGAAATATATCGCAACGTATTAAAAGACCATGTCTGTGTATGTGTGTGTGTCTAAAGACAAATATATATATATACACACACATATATATATATGACAAACCTATGCCAAATCTCATAGTGAATGGAGAAAAAAATGAAAGCATTTCTTATAAAATTGGGACTAAGATAAGTATCTTTGTCACTGTTATATGGCTGTAAAGAGACACCATTACCAAGGCAACTCTTATAAAGAAAGAATTTATCAAGGGTTTGCTTACAGGTTCAGAAGCTTAGTCATTATCATCACTGCTGGCTGTTCACGCCAACTTGGCAGGTTGGCTTCCTCTGTCATGCTAACAGACTACGTGTAAGCCCTGTCCCTGGACACCTCAGACCTCCAGGCTCCTAGACCACTCTGGCCCTTGGGACCCCTTGAAGCACAGGAGTGGCCAGGCCCCTCCCCCAAGGAGGCGCCATCAGCCCGGTGCCGTAGGCCCCGCCCTACAGAATAGTATCCCACCAATCCCTGCTCTTGTTCTAAAATCAGGCTACATAATCCCTCCAATCCCAGGCCACCTTGAAAGCTTTGCCTCACTCTCTCCTCCAAGAAAGCCTGGATTGCCCCGGTGTTCTGCTCAGTTCTCTGCTGCTTGCCACCTGAGCAGAGGCAACCTTCCTCTTGAGTTTTTCCTCCCCTGTTAAGTCTCTTGTGTGAGGCGTGTTGTGCAGTGAGACTTGGTGGTATTCCTTGACTCCCGACTGCCAGAATACCTTACCATCCGAGCTGTATCACAGCCATGGCAGGGAGTATGGTGGCACGCAGACAGGTACGGTGTGGGAAAAGTAGCTGAGAGCTTTACATCCTGATCTGCAGGCAGCAGGCAGAGACAAACACTGAGCAAGGAGCAGGCTTTTTAAAATCTCAAAGCCCACGCCCACCAGCACGCCCCTCTTAGACAAGGATACATCTCCTTGAACAAAGGCGCCCCCCTTCCAACAAGGACACACCCCCTCCTGCGAGGACACACCTCCTCCAACAAAGACACATCCCTTCCATCAAGACACAGGACACACCTATTTTTTCCAAACAGTTCATCAGCTGATGACTAAGCACGCAAACATACGAGCAGGGGGTGGGGTGGGGGTGGGGAGGGGTGGGAGGGCGGCTCTCTCAGACCACCAAGAGTGCACATTCTCTTCACGTCTGTGTGACATAGTGTCAGGAGTCCTAGATAGAGCATTAAAACAAGAGAAAGAAAAAAAAGGGGGGGGGGGCAAAAAGTGGAAAAGAATAAGCTCAAATTATTCCTATTTATGTTAAACAAATGTTAATTAACTGGGCTACACAGCATAAATTTATTCCTCAAGATTGGAAGGGGTTGGTGTCAGCTGTGTTAGAAGCTGCTCAACAGTTAAAGCGGTTATCATGGTGGATAAATGAAACCATGGGAATAGAACAACAAAATATGACAAGGGGGATAAATGTTGTTAAAGATCAGTTGCTTGGTGAAGGGCGTTATGCTGACTTCAGAGAACAACCCCGATCTGAAGATGTAGTAATGGAACAGTGTTGTGTTACAACCTTAAGAGCTTGGGACATGGCTGAGGAGCCTGGTAATTTACTAAGGTATTTCAAGGCCCTGGAGAAGCCTTCGCAGAATTCTTACCGAGATTGGGTTCAGTTCTAGATAGAGCCAGACCAGATCCTGAGACCAGACAGGCACTGACTCTGGTCATGGCATGTGGGAATACAAATACTGAATCTAAGAGAGCAATTAGACCATTCAAAGCACGAGGAGCCCCATTAGGTGAGTGGGTAAGAGAAACAGTTAGCATTAGCTCTTCAGAACATGAAAACAATATCATAGCTATGTATGTAGCTATGCCTTATCTCTCTCTATTTATGTATCTATAGCTAGAGGTCTCAGATACCAAAACACCCGATGCTTTAATTGTGGTAAATTTGGCTATTTACCAAGAAATTGTAAGGTTAAAAGCTCTAGACACCTCGCGCCGGGCGCGGTGGTGCACGCCTTTAATCCCAGCACTCGGGAGGCAGAGGCAGGTGGATCGCTGTGAGTTCGAGGCCAGCCTGGTCTGCAAAGTGAGTCCAGGACAGCGAAGGCTACACAGAGAAACCCTGTCTCGAAAACAAACAAACAAAAAAGTTCCAGACCTCAAAATAGCAGGTGCACAAACTGTGGAGTAAATGATGCCCATAGGAGAGTACACAAAGTTTCTGGCTGGGATGGTGATGACATGCCAAGACTTCCAGAGCATTGTAGCTGCCGGGCGAAGGGAAGACATTGGCCTAGGGGTTGTCAGTCCAAGAGAGACGTACAAGGAAACGAAAGGAGGGGCCTGTTAGCTCGAGGGCCGTTAGCAAACAATATGAGCCGAGCCGTCTTTCTTTGGTCAGCCAGGATGTAACACACTTGCAGGAAAATGAAGACTAGGTATCGGTGATTTAATGCATGCTCCTGAAGGCAGCGCAGCTTTGGGTCTGGCCTCAGATACATCTCTTACACTACCTCTACAGGTTGAATATTACAAAATAACCACTGATGTTTACAGTCCTTTACCTTCAGGGACAATAGGAATAATCTTAGGAAGAAGTGGATTAACTTCCCAAGACTTTATTGTGCATCTAGGTATTATAGATGAGGATTGTAAGGAAGAAATTAAGATCACGGCACATGTAAAAAAGGTGCAAATTAATGTAGGGGGCAGAATTGCTTAGCTGTTACAGTTTCCTTACCTCACCATCACGGACAAAGGCACTCCAGTAGAAAGAACAGATGTATTTGGGAGTACCGGAAGATGTGTGTTCTGGAAAACAATGGTTAATGATCAGAGACCTAAGTTAATGGTACAAATGAACAGTGTTGAAATAGAAGGTTTGGTGGATACAGGAGCAGATGTCACAATCCTTTCTCAAAAGTATTGGAATCCAGACTGCCCACTTCAGAAGGTTTATACACAATTTATAAGAATTGGTAAATTATCTCAAATATGACAAAGTATACAGTGGATTAAGTATGTGGAACCAGATGGGCAAACTGGGAACTGAGACCCTATGTGGCTGACACACCCATAAATTTATGGGGAAGGGATCTTTTACAACAATGGGGTACTCAAATTAATATTCCTGCAGTCACAGAGACAGACAATGATAAAGTGGGAAAGAATAAGCTCAAAGTATTCCTACTTGTAGATTAATCGACTCCACACTTAAAAGGCCCTAAAATCTTCATCAGAAAATGTTTAGAGCCAATAAGCATTTTAAGCAAAGCAACAGGACACAAGATCAGCACACAGAAGTCAGTTGTTTTCCTGTTGCAAAAAAGAAAAAAACCACATATCTGCTAGAAAGAAAGAAATAAAATAAAAAAGAAATCAGTAAAAATCAAAACTAAAATCAGGAAAAGAAAAATCATATAAAACATTTAAGAATAAAACTAACTAAGGAGGTTGAAGGCCCCTACAATTAAAACTTTAAACTGAGGCTGGAGACATGGCTCAGCAGTTAAGAGCACTGGCTGCTCTTCCAAAGGACCAGGGTTCAATTCCAGCAACCACATGGCAGCTCACAACTGTCTGTAACTCCAATTCCAGGACCTCTGATGCCCTCACACAGACATACATGCAGGCACAAGACCAGTGCACATAAAAATAAGCAAATAAATCATTAAAACTTGAGACCGCTAAAGGAAGAACTTGGAAAAGACATGAAAGACGAGAAGACCTCACATTCCCAAATTTACAGATCTGGTGTAGTCTCCATCAAAACCCCCATAATGCTTTTCAAAGAAATGGGGGCATCTCAAGATTCAAAAAAAAAAAAAAAAAAAAAAAAAAAAAAAAAAAAAAAAGCAAAAGCAAAAAGTCCCTGAGTAGCTAAGGCTATTCTGAACAGAAGGAGAAACGCTAGTGGCATGACACTTGATCCCAAACTATAACAGAGCCATAGTGACAAACACATGGTATTACACACACTCAAAAACAAAAACCAAAGCAAAACAAACCAAAGCCCAGACATGTAGACCAATGGCACAGACCAAAGGACCTGGAAACAAACACACAACTACTACAATCCTTTAATCTTTGGCAAATCGGTATGTTTTGCATCAGTAGAAAGATAGACTCTCCAACAAATGGCACTGGAAGATACTAAGAATGAAACTAAGAATTGCTAAGATCAAAACCAAATTCAACACAAAACAGAATTCAAAGTTCTATGGAAAAATATGTAAGACACTTTTAAGACTCAGACATAGGCCAGGACTTTCTGAAAAGGATTCTAATACTACGGGAAATAATCCCAAGAATTGACAAATGGGACCTCTTCAATCAAAAAAGTTTCTTTACAAGGCCTGCAAGGTAGCCCAGTGGGTAAACAGTAAGGCTGCCAAGCCCAATGACCCAAGTTCAATGCCCAGAACCAGCATAAAATTTGAAAGAGAGAGCTGACTCCACAAATTGTCTATGTCCTCCACAGGTGTATCATAGCACAAGTGTACACACACACACACACACACACACACACACACACACACACATGCACCCACAACAACAATAATAATTTTAAAGATTCACACCCTATAGAATAGGAGAGAAAAATCTCTGCTAACGTATATATCTAATACGATATTAGTATCTGGAGTTTATAATGAAATAAAAAGTTACACACCAACAAACCAATCAGTAATAAATGGGCTACCTGACCATTCTCAAAGAACTAAATACAAATGGCCAGTAAATAATTGAAACTGTGCTCAACATCCTTGGCTATCAAGGAAATGCAAATTAAAACTACCTGAAAGTCAGGTGTGGTAATGAAAGCCTTTAAAAACAAAGGAAAGCAAAACTGCTTTGAGATGGCTGTTCATCTTCATCAGGATGTTGAGGTGGGGCGGTTAGGACAAATGCCAGCAGGGATGGAGAGAAAAGAGGAACCCTTGTTTTCCCTGGTGGGTGTATAAACTGGAGAAGCCATTGTGGAAACCAGTATGGAGGCTTCCTACAAACCAAAAATAGAACTGGCACATGATTGACCACACCGCTCCTGGACTCATGGCCAGCATCCTTGCACATCCATGTTCACAGATGTGAAAGTCACACTAGCTAAGACACACAGCCAGCCTGGCCATCGTCAACAGATGATTGGACAGAGAAAATGCAGTTCATATACACAACAGAATTTCATTAAGGTTTAGAGGACGAGACTGCCACATTTGCAGGAACAAGGATTCTACTGGAGCAGAAAAAGAAAATAAATAAACCAACTTGGAAAGACAGATAGCATGTGTTTTCTCTGATACACAAGGTGTGTGTGTGTGTGTGTGTGTGTGTGTGTGTGTGTGTGTGAGATGGAAGGGAGGAAGATGTCTAAAGGAAGGGGAAACAAGCAAGGATGATGGGATACATGCGACATGAAAGCAGAAGTCGGAGGCATGGGGTAAAGCACAGTATAAGGATTTGCAGGTGTGAAAACCTCACGACGACACCTGTTTCTGTGCATGCCAACTTGGTTGCTGACTGCATCTGGCAGGGGTTTTCTTGATTGGATCCCGTGAGGTGGGAAGACCCACCCTAACTCTGGGCCACACCTTCTGGTGGCAGCCCACGTACAGGAACACGGAAGAAGGAAGCTTTTGCCTTTTGCCTGCTCGCCCTCACTCTTGCTGGCAAGCTCATCCGTCTCACCGCTGTGGCATCCCTTTGCTGGTGTCAGAACTGACTTCTTTGGGATTCCTGGAGTCTGAGGACCAGCATCTCTCCAGGAATCAGCCAGGCCTCCAGCACCAGATTGGACAGCACAGACATCCAGCCTTGTGGACTAAGCGACACAGATTTCAAGTGAAACAGCCACCTGGACCAAATCCACTAAATCCATGGGTGGACATATTGGGGAATATATATGTAATTATTTATTATATGTTATATATATATCATATAATTATGAATGTATTGAATGAACATTATATAATATATAATTATATAGAATATATATATATCATTCTATTAATGCTGCCCCTTTAAGAGAACTCTAATATACTAACCAAAAAAATAATTTAACTTACATAAGGAAAAATCAAACTGAGCTCTCCTCGTATGGCCCCAAGAGAATGCCTTTCCTGCTAGCTGTCTTGGACACTTGACTATCCTTGTGTCTTCCAAGATGTCCTCTTCGTCCCAAAGGCCACCTGGGTAACAGCAATTGAGTCACTACAAACCTGTCCAGAATGCAGGGTATATTTCATTAACTACAACCAGCAGGTGGCTCGTGAATCCACTCGCTCATCTATTCATTGGTTCAGCCATGTGGCAGCACCTATGATGGGGCTGGCATTCTCTCCAGCTCTCAGAGCGCAGTCTAGGCCGCGTGACGTAGTAAATGTTGCACATGGCGCTGGTGAGTTAAAATGCCAACCTAAGGTGCTTAGCCAATAAAAGACTCTTGACGACATCAGTGTCCATATATGGATATTATGACTTTAATTACCATCATGTAAGGAACGCTAGTGGCTAACACAGGCATTTCACCCCCAAACTGATTTTGATATGCCCTTTATTTTACAAACACAACACATCTGGTCACAAGACGCCTCCAGAGAGCACAATAAGCCAGCAGAGGTACAGGATGGACCTGGACAATAAATCCTGGACCACTGCCGCCTTCAAGGGGCGGAGCTAGCACAACATCATTTTCTTCCCGGAAAAGCAAGGTTAACGGATGCCGTGGAGCCCAGGGGGCCACTAGACCACGGCATCTGCCACTGAGGAGGGGCAGATCCCCCCCCCCACTGTTGAGCTATGACACCTCTCTACTGATCTGGAGGCCGCGCCCCACCTCCCAATCAGGGGATGAGAAGCAGAGGGGAGATGGTTGTGGTCACAGTTCTTATGTAGTTCTCAAAGTCGCTTCCGAAGAAGGAGATGAGGTAATGGTTGAGTATCCCGGCGAGGGACATGAGGAACAGAAACAAGATGATGCGCTTGCCAAATATGTAGCCAGGGGTGCTGCGAAGAAAGGGAGAAGGGCGGTAGATGAAACACAAATGGCACCATTGTGCCCAAAGATGCTACCACTTCCAGACACAGGGACTTAAATTAGAAGTCATTTATTGAGTAATTCTCCATTTACCCACTTCCTTCATAGCTAGGGTGGAAGTGTCGTTGCCACTATTAATGGTTGCCCATGTTTCAAAGCCAGGTGAAGGAACCTGCCGTCTGAGCCTGCCATCCTTAGGGCTCAAGTGGCACTGGCTCCCTTAAGTTCTCTCAATGTCCCTAACTCCAGATCCTTGGTGACAGAACACTGGCAGGGCTTGACAGAGGTCAGATGGTCTGACGGAGGCCTAAGAGCACCACACCTCTGCAGGAGTGCCTGTAAGGCCTGTGCTGGAGGCTGGGGTGCAATGGAGCCTGTGTGAGGGGAGAGGGTTTAAATAAACCAGACTAGGGGGAGAGGGGAAAGGGGAGATGCTTTGGCCTCTGTGGGTTCAACCTTCCCTCCCGAGGACCCCTGGGAAAGAAGTGAGGTTTGCACTAATGGGAGATGAACACCCAGTGGTGGAAATGGCTCTTACATCCCAGAGGAGTGAGAAAAGGAAACCTTTCAAGGTCCCTCCTCCCACCCACCCCCCCAACCCCTTCTTCACCTGAAACCTTTTAGGCAGAGTCTCAGCTGGAGGGAAGTGACTGTGCAGGAGAAGTGACTGTCTAAAGTCAGTAAAGAACCAGCAAGGGCCTCGGGCAATAAGCACTGAAGGCAGCCAGCACTGAGCCAGCTCAGTGGGACAGGTGAGCCCTCCCCTCCTCTCCCCCAGGCCCCCTCACCCCACTGCCCGAGGCAGGTGTCACAGAGGGAGCCAAAGCCAGTGTCCGTCTTTCTGTCTGTCCACAATTGAAAGGAACCCCAGCAGCCCAGCAGCTCTCAACTCTAGTAGCAAGTGTTCGGAAGTTGCTCAGCAGTAGGGTACCAACCTCCTCCCTACTCTGGCATCCGTGGACTAAAAGCATCAGCGCCTAGTGGGAGCTTGGCAAAAGCCCCGGTCCTCCTCAAAGCAGGACACAGCAGCCCCTGTGTTCCAGCTAGTTCCTGGGAGAGTCACAGACAATGGAAACGGAGTAGCTGGCTTTTTTGTTTGTTTGTTTGTTTTTTTGAGACAGGGTTTCTCTGTGTGGCCTCAGCTGTCCTAGACTCACTTTGTAGACCAGGTTGGCCTCAAACTCACACTGTTCTGCTTGCCTCTGCCTACTGTGTGCTGGGATTAAAGGTGTGCGCCACCACACCCGGCTCCAATAGCTGGCTCTTAATGCTTGAATAGAGAAAGTTCTAAAAGCCCATGTGTTGACGAGTCTCCTGTTAGTGGCACTATTAACAAACACCTGGGATCACAAGGGCACCGGCCTCATCAGTTAGCGGCTATGTGGGGAACAATCAGAGGAGGTAGGCCGCTAGTTCTTGCCCTTGTCACGGTACCTATGCTGCCAAAGCAACTTTCAGGATTCTCCCCTCATGTAAATTCCAGGGCCGGAATCACGTGGTCAGGGGTTGGGGGCGGGGCAGGAGGGTATACCCAAAGGGAGAAAAGAAAGTGCTGAGGAGGGCTGATGTGTAGTCTAGGGCTTGTATATTACCACCCACATCTTGTATTCTTCTTGGCCCTGTAGGTCCCCAGATCTATTTGTTTACTCAAGGGACGCTGTGGTAAGACGCAGACTTAGGGTCTCATTTCTCTTGACTAGGAAATGTTTAATTCACAAGAGGCCTGGGAAGTCAGACCTAAATAATCATTGCTGCCCCCAGATTCTGCAAAGGAGAACAGCAGCGGGGGTGGGGTGGGGGGGGGAGGGAGGTGAGGGTTGTGTATGGAGGCGGTGAGGGTTGTGTGTGGGGGGCAGTGAGGGTTGTGTTTGGGGGGGCGGTGAGGGTTGTGTGTGGGGGGGCGGTGAGGGTTGTGTGGGGGGGTGATGAGGGCTGTGGGGGGGGGGGCGGTGAGGGTTGTGTGGTGGAAAGCGATCTGCAACCCGGTGTGCTGAAACAGCCCTGTGAGACAAAGCTATACGAAGAGAAAAACTTAATGGGAAACCAAGGCAACTCCCCCAGAGAGCTGGGGGACCCTACTCTGTGACCCCTTCCTCCAGTGAGACCCTGTTGAGCCTTTGGCGGCAGGCAGAGTGTTGTTCAGCGTTAAGACCCACCCCCCACCTCCAGTGGGAAAGCAAGTGCACATCACATCTGGAGACCCACCTCTGCGTTCTCTCTCCCAGATAGCCGACAAAGTACTTTTGCCTCACAAACAAATACATCAGTCCCGCGAAGGCGGCAGGAACTAAGGAGAGAGAAATGAAGAAAGACGCATGTCAGAGTCACAGCCTCCCAGATGGTTGTCCGCTCAACATGAACAGTGGTTAAGCAATCCGTGCTTTTTCACAACGCCAGCAGGGACACCAGGTTCTGAAAGTGGGGACCAGCACCCCGTCTCAGTCTGGGTCTCGGTCTGGGCAACTTGGAGAAGAAAGGCTTTGTTTCACACTTCCACAGCACAGGCCACCACTGAAGGAAGTCGGGGCAGGAACTCAAGACAGGAACCTGGAGGCCGGAGCTGACAGGCCACGGAGGCTTTGCTCCTTATGGCTTGTTCAGCCTGCTTTCTTATACAACCCAGGACCACTGGCCCAGTTAGTGGCACCTCCTATGTGAGATGGGCCCTCCAACAACAATCATTATAGAGACATACTCCACAGGCCTGCCGATAGGCCAATCTTATGGCCGCATTTTCTCAATTAGGATTCCCTCTTTTCAGATACATGTAGGTTTGGCCACAGCTCTCCTACTATGTGTGGACAAAGGCTGACCACAGCTCTCCTACTATGTGTGGACAAAGGCCAGTCTCAGCTCTCCTACTATGTGTCGACAAAGGCTGGCCACAGCTCTCCTACTATGTGTGGACAAAGGCCAGTCTCATCTCTCCTACTATGTGTGGACAAAGGCTGGCCACAGCTCTCCTACTCTGTATGAATAAAGGCTGGTGATAGTCGTTCTGTCAGGAAAAAGTCTTAAAGCAAAATAGGACCACATGAATGAAACCTCTTTGACAGTCTCCCCGCATCATCCACACACCAACATGGCTTCCCTTAGAGAGAAGTTTATACAAACCAGACCCCTCCGGCTCCAAAACCACCTGCTGGTTGGGATAGCTTTCCAGTCTCTGTTTTCCAGCAGAAGAAATCTAAGCAAAGGTCAAAGGTCCATGAGAGCAATTGTCTTTCCCAGGTCAGCTCTATACTTGGCATAGTGACCGGAACATATAGGCTTTCAATAATAGTTATCAAATAAATGATCTATTAAAGACCAGCAAGGATCGTGGAGGGGGCTGTGACTCCGCGTCTTTCTGATTTCAAAACCTTGTCAGTTCCACCAGCAACATCAGCAGCCTCTGTGGAACTCCCATCGTTACTGTGAACCATACTGAAGAAACACTTTTTATTCACTATTTATTTTTATTTTACGTGTATGGGTGTTTGGCCTGTATGTGCACTATGTGTATGCAGTACCCACAGAGGCCAGAAGAGGGAGCTAGAACCCCTGGAACTGATGCTATGATGGTTGTGAGATCCCTAGGTGGGTGCTGGGAACTGAACCTGTGTCTCTGCAAGAGCAGCCAGGGTTCTTAACCACCGAGCCATCTCTCCAGCCCACAAAAGTAACACTTTGTTTGATAGACTTGGCAGAATACACATTTTCTCTGTTGTGGTAGGTATTGTCCCCCCCTACCAGAATTACATCACAGTGGCTCTCCCATGTGGACAGGTCTGTTTTGACTTTTGTTGGCCCGTTTCTCTTTCAGTCAGAATTCAACTGAACTAATAGGCAACAGGCACGGGAAGGGTTCATGTCCCCTGCCTTCTGCTGGGAATGGCAGTGACCGTCTAAGCCTTAGAGTCTGGGGGAACTTGGGCCATGTGACTCACAAAGCTGGGCTCTGACGCAGCTGTCCTCAACCTGTGGGTCTCGACCCCTTTGAGAGCCGAAGGAGCCTCACCCAGGGGTCTCCCAAGACCATCTGAAACACAGGTATTTACATTATGATCCATAACAGTAGCAAAGTTACAGTTATGAGGTAGCAACAAAACAGTTTTATGGTTGGGGCTCATCACAGCATGAGGAACTGTAATTAAAGCGTCACAGCACCATAAAGGTGGAGAACCACCGCTCAAAAATTAAATTAAACTTTATGAAATTAAACAAGTCACTTGTCTCTCTGTATTTTGGTATAATCTTAGTGAGAGCTTTGGGACAGAGTAGGCTCTGCTGTTCCTTTCAGGAGCACCAACTAAATAATCTAGTGTGGACATTAAAAAGTGGCCATGATCAGGCTGGAGAGATGGCTCAGAGGGTAAGAGCACTGGCTGCTCTTCCAGAGGTCCTGAGTTCAGTTCCCAGCAACCACATGGTGGCTCACAACCATCTATAACGTGATCTGGTGCCCTCTTCTAGCATGCAGACACAACACTGTATACGTAATAAGTAAAAACAAAACAAAACAAAACAAAAAACGGCCATGATCAACTATCTGTGGCTGATGCCTTTGAGCCCCCCACTGCGTGTATGTTTGTTTTGACAGACGCATTTTTCCAGGGCTCTGAGACATTCTCAGACTCCTGTTTTATTCATCTCACTGGAGAGGCGGCGGCAGGGTTATCTAGTACCGTTCAGACCTGCCAAGACTCAAAACTCCTCCTATGGGTGTTCTTTGGCTTGATTTTTCAAATACCAGATGCACTTTTATAATCTCACTCAGGGTGGAAAATGGAAAATAAATGTTGAGATTTACTGAGAGCCTCTAGCGTGCCACAGGCCTGTGAGGCATCTCCTCTGACTGCCCATAGGAGTGACTCTCACACTTGGCAGCAAGATATCCATCCACCCACCTACTTATCTTTTCAAATTTTTAAATGGATTCTTGGGAAGGGATTTTTGTTGTTGTTGTTTTAAACAGGGCTTTTTTCTGTGTAGCCCTGGCTGCCCTGGAACTTGCTCTGTGGAGAAGGCTGGCCTTGAACTCAGAGACCTGCCTGCCTCTGCCTCCTGAGCACTGGGAATAAAGGTGTGCGCCACAGCCACCACCACCCAGCAAGGGATTCGTTGTCATTCTTTTTTAATTATGTGTATATGGTGTGTGTGTGTGTGTGTGTGTGTGTGTGTGTGCAGTATCCACTGAGGTCAGAAGAGGGCATCAGATCCCTGAGAGCTATGGTCACAGGCAGTCATGAGCTCCCTAGGGTGGGTGCTGGGAACTGAACTCTCTGCAAGAGCAGCAAACGCTCTTAATCACTGAGCCACCTCCCTAGACCCCATCCACTTCTTTTCTTTTCTTTAAGATTTATTTATTTATTATGTATACAATGTTCTGCCTGCATGTACACCTGCGGGCCAGAAGAGGGCACCAGATCACATTATAGATGGCTGTGAGCTACCATGTGGTTGCTGGGAATTGAACTCATGACCTCTGGAAGAGCAGCCCTTAACCTCTGAGCCATCTCTCCAGCCCCATCTATTTTCTTTTAATGGTCCTTTTGTGTATTATTAATCTTCATACAAAGCTGGTATGCAGTAAGTGTTCAAAGTGTGTTTACAATATATGTTAATACAGTAAAAGAATGCTTAGACCAATTCCAAGACTTAGAACTGAAAGACGCAGGTTCTGATCCTGCCCATGAAGCTAAGCAACTGAAGAGTGCTGAACCAGCGACTTCTTTCTCTGTGGTAGTGTCCACAAGGGTCGCAGGGAAACATACTTTATAGAGCAGTGGGAAATGATAAAGGTCAAATGGTTTGTCATGTGATTGCTTCCGGCCTTCCTGGATGGGCCCTGCCGGGCCACTGAAGCTGTCCCAAACACACTGAGCTATCACACACCAGCTCTCTTTTGTGTGTGATTCCGGTTTCCGTGTAATTGCAGAGGATATCTGGGATCAATCCGGACCATGGGCGGCTGATTACTCAGGTCCGGCTGGAATACAGCCGGTACCCGTCAGATATGAGCCTCCGTGCTGGGGGCTTATTAACAGAAGAACCGGCAGCCGCAGTCCCGAAATAGTTCCCTCGGGCGCTCGCTCTCATTGACGATGCCCTTGTATCTGAAGTAACTGTGCTTACGGATTGTGAGTCACATTTAGCCTTAAACCACCCTTGTCGGCGCAGCGCTCTCAACCAGCCACCAGGGAGCAAGCATTAGCAATGCAGGACCACACCATGCCGCGCTCTCACTGGGCATGCCCGGAACACAACCTCCCCTGGGCTCTCATCTCTCCAGGGCATCGTGCATGAGAGCTGGAGGTCCGGTCAAGGCTAATCAACAAAATGCCTGCCCTTTGAACCGCCCCCCCCCCCGGAGCTGCACATTATAGAAAGAAAACTCACAAAAGAAAGTCCCGGTTACCTTGGCTGCAAAGCAGTCCCGCAGTCCAGAGTACCACAAGGAAAGTGGGGTACGCATCTACGCAGTTCTGGCTGTGGGGCAAAACAGGGCAGAAAGAAATCAGAACACATGTGACTCCAGTGTGGCTTGAAAATTACCTGAGCGCCCCAGTTCACAGTTACCACTGTGCAAGGGTCACAAACCCTTCCTCTTAGCCTAGAGAGAGACAGCAGGCACGTTCAGCAGACATGCAAGCAAGCGTGTTCAGAACTCACTAGCTCCTGCTCTCAGGTAAAGCCTATCAGAGGCGGCGTCTCCTGACTGGCTCACTTTGGCAGGGCTCCCGGTGGGCGGTGCCCACACACTTCTCGGAATAAGAAGCGAGCAATGCGGACAAGGTGTGGTCACTGTCTGAACGGGAAGGGCAGAATAAAAATGCGAGACTAAGGGTTACTGTGCCCCACAGGAGGCAGCAGTCCAAGCAGAGGGACAGAGGCTCAAAGCATTAAAGGAACCAAAGTTCATTCACAAAAGCTGATGGGAGAAGATCTCTCACAGTCCCTGCTCCGGGCACATGCTGCCGCTGTGTGCCAGGCACTGTTCTGGTATCTGCCATCCATTGTCTCCTTTACAAGCACCCCACATGCCCGGGACAGACTCTGTGAGTTTTCTTTATTGTAACAAGTGGCCACTCACTTGGTGGCTTAAGACACAACCACAAATTCATTTAGTCATCATTCTAGAACTGGGAGTCTGAAAATAATCTCCCTAAGTGCAGACAGGTCTGCGTTGTCTCTAAAGCTCAAGTGGGCAGGGGAGTTACTGCCTTGACTCCTCAGACTCTACCGATCCCCGGCATCCCTTGGCACGGCCCCTTCAAAGCTAGGGAGGGCCAAATAGCCTTTTAATGTGAAACCTATCTCCTCCTCGTTTAAAAGATTCCGTTTGTGCGGCTGGAGAGATGGCTCAGTTGTTCAGAGCACTTGATGCACTTCCAGGGGACCATACTTAAGATGCCAGCATGTATCTCTGCAGGCTCACAACCACTGGTAACACCAGCTCCAGGGGACTCAACGCCTTCTTCTGGTATCTTTGGGCACCTGCACGCACACGACACACACACACACACACACACACACACACACACACACACACACGATACACACACAATACACACAGAGAGAAATAAAAATAAACAAACATGCCTATAATCCCATCACTTGTGGAGGCAGAAGCAGGTGGATCTCTGTGAGTTCGAGGCCAGCCTGGTCCACAGAGCAAGTCCAGGACAGCCAAAACTACCCAGAGAAACCCTGTCTCGAAAACCCAAAAACCAAACAAATAAGCGTGACTCACGTGAGCCTGAAGAGATTAGTTTCAAAACCAACCTGAATTTTTCCATGTAATGAAATAACAGTCTCCTAGGAAGAGGGTGTGTTAGGGGCTGTTATTCTGCCTGCCATAATTACAGTCCTATTTAGATGAGACACCAAGGCCCATAGCAGCTGACTAACTGTCTGGGTTCTTCCACTTAGGCTAAGGAAGGCCAGAACCCACCCCTGCCCACTTTGTCTCCAAACCCTGGCACAGTAAACAGTAAGTGTCCTTGGGAACAGCTCGCAGTCTGGAAGTAGAACTAAAGCAATACATGCAATAAACACGGAAAAGCAACAGAACAAATCTACGAGAGGTATTCAGGAAGTACCGAGACGCTGTGCAAAGGACAGCTGATTGCGACCAGGTCCTTGGCGGGACTTTAAGCAGCTTCGGCTTTAACCAGGCAATCAACCTCTCTGGTTTTAGGTTCCTCGCCCACAAAACAAAAAGTGGGGCCGTAGCTGTGCCCTCGGAGGCCCTCAGAGGCACAGAGGTTCTCATGTGGGCCCCACCTCAGCAAAGCCCAGGGCACCTGAGGACTTACTAGATACACAAACACCTGCACCGCTAGTGCGCGCATCAGCCGAAACTGGCCACAGAACTCAGCCGCCCTTCCGTGCCTTAGTACGTCTTCCAACAGTTTTGTGCATGGTGCAGTTGGAGAGCCACGGGTCAGCAGAGTTCAAATTATACAGGTAAGAGCCCAACTGCCATGTCCAGGCTGCTTCTTGCTAGGGTCTCATGCCTCAGAGCCACTTTTGAGTATGGGTACAGTACCCCCAAATATTACATGTGTGACACATTGGTCACCAGAGCTGAGGGCTAATTGCCTACAGCACCAAAGCAGCACCCTGCTGGGCTTATGGGGTGAGGCGGTTTGGATCCACACAGGCTCCACAGGCCTAGTGAACACAGAATTCCAAGCAGCAGGCGGGCCTGCGCGTCTTACACACTGCCCATTTACAGTTCCTCACTTGCTGAGTAAAGTGCAGTTCAAAAATCTACTAGTAGCTGCGTGCAGTGGTGGCGCATGCCTGTAATCCCAGCATTCTGGAGGCAGAGGCAGGTGGATCACTGTGAGTTCGAGGCCAGGCTGGTCTACAAAGTGAGTTCAGGACAGCCAGGGCTACACAGAGAAACCCTGTCTCAACAAAACAAAACAAGAATCTGCTAATAACAAGGGTTTCCCCCTGCCGTGGCTGGAGTCTCATTTTTTGCTTGTTTTGAAGCAGTTGTTTGGGAAGGGACAGGCACCTTCCTGTGCATGTGTGCGTTTGCGCATCTGTGTGTGGAGCCTGGTGCTTGCCAATCAGGCTGGCCTGGGAGGCCCAGGGGCCCACCGGTCTCTGCCTCCCCAGTGCTGGGTTACAGGCTTGAATGACTACACTCAGCTTCCTTTTCTTTTCTTTCACACGGGTGCTGGGGGTTGAACTCTGCTCCTCAGGGCTGCATAGCGAGCACTTGCAGCTTGAGCCGTCTCCACAGCCCTTGAAGTAGTAATCCTGGCTGGGCAGTGAAAGGCGAGGATCCCTAATTTCCCAGGAATCCTAACCTTGGGGAGAACTGTCAGATGACTCAGCTGGCCTCCCACAGCTCCCGCCTATCTCTCAATGACCTTCTCCTAATGAAGTGCTCTCTGTGTAGAGCTCGTAGGTCTGAATGGAGCTACTGTTGCCTTTATTTGCCTTTTGTATCTTTTCCTTTTTCAAAACAGAAGTGGCGAGCCCCTCTTGACCCTCGCCTTGAGGTCTAAACAGGATCTGCTCAGCAGGTCTTGCAGTAAATAGCCATGCTGTCTTACAGGTGAAATGCCAAGAGCTGGCTGTTTCATGGGGAGGCCCTGGGCTATCTTTTCTTTCCTTTCCTCCCACCCCCAACTCTGGAAATATAATGAGAAACACTTTCAAATTCTGTTGGTTTGTTTGGATTAAGTTAAAATAAGGAAATACTGTAATAGCTAATCAGACTATCAACACCTGGCAATAGGCTCCTGGTAGATTTTAAATTACTCTGCACTGTGAATTACTATACACTGCTTGGAAAGTGAGCCCGCAGCAGACACCGAGGGACGCTGGGGGATCATGACAGTGGGGTGACACTTCTCAGAATGTGTTCTGACAAAACGTGAGCAGAAAGGGGAACCTCTGAGGTTAATTATGACATCCCCTCTCGGCGAGTTAGACCATCTTTAGCACACGGAGCTTCTCGGACATATCCAGAAGTACTCGCTCTTCGCTGTCACATTGTTAATGACCCATCTTGGATCGCATTTCAGGAAATCACACATCCCTGGGCGCCCGGCTCATCCCACGGCTGGCTGTGCCTTCCTGCACTCCCAAGGAAGAGCCTGCAGTCAGGGCACGAGCACACTCCCGCCAAAGGCAAACTCTGACTCGGGTTCACTACCTGTGCTTCTGCACCGGGACCAGAGGGTTGTGCCTATATTCTGTGCGTGTGAAAGACTCAAGGTCCAGCTCGGTTAGTCTCGAAAGCTCTGACTCAGCACTCACGAGCTGTTAATGGAGGGCATCCGACCTGACCGACTATTCTGATGCCGGCTGGGTCATCTGCTGGCCCACTGCCTCAGACTCTCACGCTATCTACATCCCTCTGCACTGATAGCTCATGCTAAAATAACATTACCTTGGGCTTTTAATGTCTGCCAGCAAATATCATTTGCCTTCACATTATTTGTCCTTCGTAGCCAAGATCTCAAAATATTCATGATCCTACAGTCGTCAACCGAAATCTGGGCCTTACAGCTTACGACAGATATGTTTCTGTAGAAGTTACGTACAGTACGCATACTGCTGTCAGTCTGTGTATTAACAACAGGCACAACTTCACATCTTAAGTTTTAGATAGCAAGAGTAAATGCATGCTCTTGGGCTATGAGATGGCCTGGGCGTTAAGAGCATTGGCTGTGCTTGCAGAGGGCTTAGGTTCAGTTCCCAGCCCCACGTGAGGCTTATAATCATCTGTAACTGCAGATCTGGTGATCTGGTGCCCTCTTCTGGTGCCCATAGGCACTGCACACACGTGGTGTACACACATACATGCAGGAAGGCACTCATACACATAAAACTAAGTGGCTCTTCAAATACATCCTCTTTTCTTCCTCCACCTCTTCTTGGTGTGTTTGGAGGGCCCTGGAGAAGAGACTGTCGGGGTGTGTAATTCTATCAGAATGTCACCATCACCTTCCCGACGGTCTCTTGGCATAGGCAGACAGCCAGAGCACCACTAGGCTACCAGACCTCAGCTACACAGATCTCCAGCCCCTTGTGCAACCGACACGGGCACGAACAGATGGCTGTCGGCTGAAGGAGGAAGTGGTCTTCCTAACAGAACCACAACAGTGTCTGAGCAATCTCTGTCTTCTAGAAAGTTCTCTTCCCCACGTCTTTACTTCCTACCTCTCCACACACAACTTCCCTACCTTATTCTCCTTCAACTCTCAAAGCTGAGCGGTAAAGACACATGGATTTTGGAAACCGGGCTGCAAGACAGGCAGTGATGGCGCACGCCTTTAATCCCAGCACTTGGGAGGCAGAGGCGGGCGGATTGCTGTAAGCTCGAAGCCAGCCTGGTCTACATAGTGAGTTCCAAGATAGCCAAGGCTACACAGAGAAATCCTGTCTTGGAAAAACAAAACAAAGCAAAGAAAGAAAAAAGAAAGAGAGGAGAGAAGGAGGGAAGGAAAAAAGGAGAGAGAGAGAGAGAGAGACAGGGAGGGGGAGGGAGAGAGGGGGAGAGGGAGGGAGGGGGAGAGGTAGAGGGGGGGCTGGGCTGCAGTATCCTCAAGGTTGGGTCCCCAAACACGTTTATCACTTCCTATCCACCTTGTAAGTGTTTTCATCTTTGGAAGCCCCGCACAATCACAAACTTTCTTAGCTACTTCCCCTGGCCACGAAGTTGCACCACCAGCCTCAGGGTCCTTCTGCAATTTGAATGCTAGCAGGCAGAGGGGCCTGGTATAAGCACACTGGGGCACAGAAACAAAGTGCTTTCTCTCCCAGGGGGAAGTGGTAGAAATGAGATGGCTACAACCTGGCATCTTGGTACACAACTGACTCCGGATGCTGGCCGAGGCACAGGCAAGAGGACCACACATCAACGAGAACCTGGGCTACGCGGTGAGACCATGTGTCAAAAAAGAAAGAAAGAAACAAGACCATCCAGGCTGCGCCACCTCTTGCAGCAGCAGGGTAGAAACTTAACTTCTAAGAATGTGTGGGGTGCTGGGTGTGGTGGCGCACGCCTTTAATCCCAGCACTCGGGAGGCAGAGGCAGGTGGATCGCTGTGAGTTCAAGGCCAACCTGGTCTACAAAGTGAGTCCAGGACAGTCAAAGCTACACAGAAAGACCCTGTCTTGAAAAACCAAAAACCAAAAACCAAAAAAAAAAAAAAAGAATGCGTGATTAGGCCGTCCACTATGGCTTCTCACAGGAGGACTGCAGAGTCTGTAAAAACTCAGTGTCACTGTGAGAGAGTGGCCAGAGGGACAGTTCTCAGCCCTACTGCTAGAAACTGGTGGTTTTCTTTGAGCAGTTTTGTCTCCACGCCTGATCAAGCTTATCACATGGCATCTCCGGGGGAGGAGGGGTGGAAAGGGGGGCTTTTGTCTTATCTCCACAGAAAACACTACAGAAACATTGATGACAACCTACATATTCTCCCTGCCTCTTCTCCTCAAAATGGTTCTGTAACACCTTTTAACCCTCGTCTTTTAATGCCTTAAATTGACTCCTATTATTAACCAAGCCAAGGTCTAGACGGAGACAAAGAAATCTCCTTGTGGGTACTTCAGCAAAGAACTTCCTTAATCTGGTGGGAGTGTCCCCTAAGGAGGGGCAGGTGGTGGGATGGAAATCAAGCATCCAGAGTGCTCTACAGAGGCTCCTAAAGTGATTGCTCTAGAAGAGGCATGCATCAATTAGTTTAGGGACAGGGGAGGGAGGTGGGAAGGGGGTGGGGTTAGGGCAGGCAGGGCCAGGAAGTATCAATCGAAAAGTCCCTCCCTAGGATGGCTTATCCCCCTAGACCCTCCCTGGGATGGCACCCCCCCCCCCCGCCTAGACACTCTCTGGGATGGCACATCCCCCTTAGACCCTCCCTGGGATGGCACATCCCCCCTAGACTCTCCCTGGGATGGCACATCCCCCCTAGACCCTCCCTGAGATGGCACATCCCCCCTAGACTCTCCCTGGGATGGCACATCCACCCTAGACCCTCCCTGGGATGGCACATCCCCCCTAGACCCTCCCTGGGCTGGCACATCCCCCCCAGACCCTCTCTGGGATGGCACATCCCCCATAGACCCTCCCTGGGATGGCACATCCCCCCCAGACCCTCCCTGGGATGGCACATCCCCCCTAGACCCTCTCTGGGATGGCACATCCCCCTAGACCTCACACAAAGGGTGACTGGCATCTCCACAGGAGAAGGTGTGTGTGGTCATTCCTGAGGCCAACTGCATCCTCAGCTCCAGAATCAGTGAAGTTCACATGAAGCTGGTGATAGCTGAGTGGGAGCCTCCCCCACCCTGAGGCGCTCCCCCAGCTTGGGTAGGGGCCCCTTACACAGCCCCCTGGCCTTCCTAGAGAGCCCCTGACTTTGACCCTACAGTCCGGTGGCCGTGGCTTTCCTTCCCTTGGAAGTACCTTTGGAAGAATCAAAGTTACCCCTGGAGTTAGAACCGACATGATGTCTCCAGGTAGCCCTATACCAAAGCGGGGAGCCCGCCTTCTGACTAGCAGCAGTGGTAGCTGACACTGCCTAGATACAGTCTAGATAAGTGAGAACCATCCTTGAGTTTGCAAGAACCCCACCAACCTCTCTCCATGGCCACTCAGGTATCTCCCGGCAGCTCTTCTTCTCAAGAGTCAAGGCACTGCTCTCAGGGTCTCTTTCTTTCCACCCTCCTTTTGATTCCTCAAGGGGACCCCGTTCTGTGAAACTCACTGACACCCCCCACCCCCCACAAACTGCCACTGGACAAGGCCAGGGGGGTTGGCAGAAGGCACTTCTCAGGCTGCTGTGAATCACAGCGGGCCTGAGCTGAAGGGCTTCGGCACCCACGGGAAAGTGCTCCGCGTGCGCACTGAAGGCTGCTGGGTGTTGCTGGATCATAGCAGCCACCTCTCCCCTCCCCCTGCCCCACTGCCTCCCTCCCAGGCTTTCGCCAAGATGAGGAAGGGTCTTTCCACGAGAAATTCAGCCTTCCCAGACTTCTGGGAAGCCTGCCTCCTGGACACTTTTAAGGTCAACAGAGGCAAACCTGCCACGGGAGACAGTTTCGCTCCTTCATGCCCGTGTCCCCACTGGACAGCAGCACTGGTGTTTGAACTCACTTGGCAGTGTAGACCCGCTCAAAGGCAAGAGTCCCGGTCCTCTGGAAGCTTCTCCCCTTCTGAGTCTTGCTTTCGTGCTCCACCTTGTGGGCGAAGAACGCTGCCAGAGGGAAAGGTTTGAATATGGTTCACAGTCAGGCACATCCAGGAGTCTGTTCTTTAACTGTTTCTCTAAAATGTTAAATTGGATTTTGTGTCCAAACAAGCCTCCACATCCTCCCAGCCCCTTCACTGATACACTTGGCGTTGGGACAAAGTAGGAAAAGAGACACAGCCTCGCCTTAAGAAACTCAGAGTTGAAAGATATTGGCAGCTGCGCGGTGGCGCACACCTTTGACCCAGCAAGGCAGAAGCAGGGGCAAGCAGATCTCTGAGTTCAAGGCCTGCCTGATCTACAAAGTGAGTTCCAGGATTTCCAGGGCTACTCAGAGGAACCCTGTCTCAAAAAAAAAAAAAAAAAAAATTGACAACCAAGAAAAGTAGAAATTATACTATAGAACAATCTACGCCACAGGATGTTCAGAGTCCAGAGAAAATGATACCTAAGATAAAATCTGAAGAATAAGTAAGAACTGGCCACGTGGCTGTGGGGAGCATACACAAAGGCCAGAGACAAGAACATACGTCTGTGGCTTAGTGGATCCAGCTCAGCCCCTGGAGAACTACAAATGAGGTGGCTGGTGAACGGTTATTTTTAAAGGACAGTTTCCCAATTGTATAGATTACTCCTAAGTTTGTTTGTTTGTTTGTTTGTTTGTTTTATGTATATGGGTCTTTTTCCTGCATGTAGTATGTGCACCACATGTATGCAATACCCACAGAGGCCAGAAGAGGGCGACAGATTCCCCAACAAACTGGGCTTACAGATGGATGTGTGAGCCACTATGTGGGTGCCAGGAACTGAACTCAGGTCCTCTACAAGAGCAGCCCAACAGCCGAGCTCTCTCTGCTGCCCCAGCAAATGGTTATTTTAATGACATGTCTGTTGTCAACTACCATGAACCAGAGTGTGAGCCTGTTGCATCTGAAAACAATAGACTAAGATCCTTGACCCAAGGAGCTCACGTTTTACAGACAATAGAAGATGAGGAGACTGGAGGACAGTGAAACATCTAGGATACAACTGCGCCGTGCATTAGCTATGGACAGAGGAGATGGAGATGGCTGGGGTGTGGCCCACAGGAAGAGCACTTGCCCTGTACATGAAACTTCCTGGGTTCTACTCCAGGTGAGAAAAATAGAGAAGAAAGGGGGGCCAGGGCTGCAGCTTGGTTGGTGGGGAGTTTGTCTAGCCTGCGAAACGCCCTGGGTTTTGTCCCTGGTGTCACATAAACGTGAGCGCCGTGGCAGACACCTCAGGGGGTAAAAGCAGGAACATCCAGAGTTCAGTGACATGATGAGTTTAAAGCCAGCCTGAGACACATGAGAGAGAGAGAGAGACAGACAGACAGACAGACAGACAGACAGACACTAGTAAAAGGCCGCCAATGTGTACAACATAGGATGCCGAGAACGAGGCTCAAGAAGAAGGCAGCATCTGCCCCAAGACCCAGAGAAACTAAGATTCTAGAAATGATCATCTGGTTTAGCGAACCCATGAGATCCTGGTGGGAGCCCTGTGAAGAGACAAACGAGGGGCCCCTTACGCACTGATGCAGAGCAACAGCGGGAGCAGAAGCTGCCGTCTTCGGTGCCTCTGGTGTTTGGAGAAGGCTGACCCTGCATGGGAAGAACTCTTAGAGCTGACGGAGCCCTTGGTTTTAGTGGCGCAGGAGGCAGAATCCAGAGGGTATTGCAGTAGATGGGACGGTGCACAGTAGCGCTGCACAGGTTAGGCAAACTCTCTACTGACCAAACCTCTCCAGCCCCCCCCCCTCCTATTTTATTCCTTTACTCCCATTTAGGAAGTGGAAAATGGGGGATGTGGTTGGTTTCTTTCTTTATCCATTCCCTATTTGTCTCCTCCAAAAGCTATGAAACGGCACATTACCGACTGCACCACATAGATCCTTTCATGGTTTTCACACACACACACACACTATTACTACTACTACTACTACTACTAATAATAATAATAATAATAATAATAATAATAACAACAACAACAACAACTTGTAGAAACACTCCCATTCTGAGGCTCTCGCCCCCCGAACATGAGATGAGGTTGGCCTCTTGGAACCTGGAGGCTAGTTCCTCAGTCAGCTCCGGTACTTAGCTACCTCTGCTGGCCTTGCCAGGCCCTATGTGCTCAGAAAAGCAAAGCCTTCCTTTTCCCCAGGGAGAAAGGTCTCCCTGCTGCCTAGAGCTAACCTCCCACATCTGTCTCCTCACTGCTATTCTCACTCCTTTAGCTTTCAAGCTTTCCCTTTCTGTTCCCATCATCAAAAGGCACCTGCAAAGGCACCTGCAAAGGCATCTGCAAAGGCACCTGCAAAGGCATCTGCAAAGGCACCTGCAAAGGCACCTGCAAAGGCACCTGCAAAGGCACCTGCAAAGACACCTGCAAAGGCACCTGCAAAGGCACCTGCAAAGACACCTGCAAAGACACCTGCAAAGACACCTGCAAAGACACCTGCAAAGACACCTGCAAAGGCACCTGCAAATCTTCCTACCCACAAATCCAAACGTAAGCCTTTCCCCAGGCCGGTATCTGTGGACATCAGTCTTTACCTGCCTCACTACTCACCAGCCTCCCTATGCTCCTGTCATCCTCCAGTAAATTCCAGAAGCCACGTAGGCAGGGACCATTAGTACTCCTTTTCCTGGCTAGATGTTAATATTTGCAAGCAGCCCCTCGGAATTCACCACAAAGGGGACACTGGCAACCCGTCACCGGCAACACCTTACAGCCGCCACAGGTGCTTGTTTTCATCTAATACACTTCTCAGGTGGGGAATGGGGCGAGGTGGGGTGGGGGTGGTGCGGAGAACTCACATAAGCCCCTGGGGATCACATATGAAAGATCCTCAGACTTCGTTCATTGTCAAGTAACCGGGAGCTAGTGGAGTCACAGGTGCAGTTTGGCAGACAAATGGCTTATACGAGGCTGTTCTATTAGGGCTGGTGCTGGTGTTCTCAGGAGCTGTCTCTCCATCGGTCGGTCTCACCCTTCCTAACACAGCTCCTAATGCTGTGGTGACCCCCCCCCCATCATCATTGTTGCTGCTTCACAGCTGTTGCTACTGTTATGAATTGTCTTATAAACATCTGTGTTTTCTGATGGTCTTAGGTGACCCCTCTGGGGGTGGCGACCCACAAGTTGAACCACTGCTCTGCGGTCTTCATTTCAGAAAGAAGCCCTTGAAGCGAGGAGGCAGCTTTGTGGTGGAGGATGGGGAAGGATGCCTTCTGACATCCCCACCCCGACCCCGGTCACTTGATGGGCTGTGGGAACAGCACTCTAGCCAGAAAGTGTTCTTTCTCGATGTCACCATGTCCAGGACAGCACTCCTTCGTCCACCTTCTCCCTCGGTCTCCTGTAAAAGTCGCTTTCCCCCAAAACAGATGCCCTTCTACTTTGATGGAGTTGTTTTCTCAATAAATCCACCATAAGTTGGAAATATTTTAAGTCAAAATACATTTAAAGACCCCTAACCTGTTCAATGGCACAGCTTAGGCTGGACCACCTTAAATATCTTCAGAATACTCCTCAATTCCATAGCTTAGCCTGGACCACCTTAAAT
>NC_067155.1:27639791-27717291 GCF_903995435.1 Acomys russatus
GGGTTCAGACTTCTTTCCTTAAAGGCACAGCACAGGGTACACACACACCTGCTCATATCTTCTCCCACTTTATTCCCAAGGAAGCTCCGGAACTCTTGCAGAACCAAAGCGTAGTTGAACACGCGCTTCAGGGTCGGATGTCGTGGGGAGGGGAGGAAGGCAAACTTGCATCGAGCATCTGCCTTTGGTAGAGGTTTCCTTAGTCACCCCAATAAGAGGGAGCTGAGGTACCTGCTCTGATAGGCTCTGGGTGATGCGCACAGCGGGCGCGGTTAATTGGTTAGATCTACACTTCAGCCTGGTCCTCAGGCTCCTCACCCCAGTCCACGCGCAGGGAGCTTGTGCGCGCAACTGTGTACGGGAATGGGCTGTGCCACACACCTCCCCTGAGGCTCCTCGTGGGAGAAGAGAGATGGCCTTCGGAGTTTGGAAAGTGGCAGTTGGTCCCTCTCCCTGCTCTCCAACTTTCCTTGTTGGAAACTTGCCTAGGCAGGTGGCCCTACTTGTAGGAGCTGCCTCTTTGGGAGACCCGCAATTGAGCGGGTGTCCTCTGCTCAGCCTACTCTATTGGAAACGCTGATGGCTGAAAAGCTCCAGCCTGGGAGACAGTAGAGAGGAAGCGGGGGAGGGGACGCGGGGGGGGGGGGGGGGGGAAGCGAGGCAGCAGCGAATCTACTTCTTAAGCGTCCTGCAAACTCAGGCTGGATGGCTCTAGCTTTTGGAACTACCCTTCCCCAGAAGTGGGGATCCGCAGGGGGGAGGGGCACAAAGGTCTCCCGTGGGGGCACTTCTGAGTCAAGGCATGGTCTTTCCCAGGGGGTCAGAGGCCAAACACTCCACCACTGCCCAAGCCATCCAGCAGATCATGCCAGGAGAAGAATAGCCTGGCAAGAAAGTGACAGGAAGTGAGTGGTTCCCCAGCCAGTGTCTGATCCTCCAGCAAGGAGGGCAGGGCGGGGAGGGAGGGTGGGGGCGGGGGGGGGGGGGGGGAGCGGCTTGCCTGTTGACACTCCACATACAGGCTTTGTCGACCCTGAAGGAGAGGTCTCCAAAGGGGAAGCACCACAAATCCACATTTCATTTCCTTCACTTTCCCCCTTCTTCTGGCTTTTGAATACTCACCCTGAGGTATTATGGAGTTTATGTGGTTTTCTTATTTAATTAAATTAATTAATTAATTAATTATTGAAACAGGGTCTCACTATGTCCATGAGACTGGCCTTAAACTCACGAGTCCTGCCTGCCTCTGCCTCCTGAGTGCTGGAATGAAAGACATGGCCCTCCATGCCTAACCCGATTTGACTTTTGTGATTTGCAAACGTAGATGCGATTAAGCCCTTTTCACAGAAGGAGAGACAATGGTCCCTTCATGATCTTTGCATCCAAGTAAGCCAGACAGATTTTTAAGGAAAAAGTAAAAATGTTAACCTGGGTTTGCTCGAAGTACTGGCTGGTTTTGTAACTTGACAAAAGAAGTTAGAGTCATCAGAAAGGAAGGAGCCTCAGTTGAGAAAATGCCTCTGTGAGATCCAGCTGTAAGGCATTTTCTCAGTTAGTAATCAATGGGGGAGGACCCAGCCACTGAGGCTGGGCCACCCCTGGGCAGGTGGTCTTGGATTCTACAAGAAAGCAAGCAGCACCCTCCATGGCCTCTGTATCAGCTCCTGCCTCCAGATTCCTCCTCTGTTTGAGTCCCTGCCCTGACTTCCTCCAATGATGGATTTTTAAATTTTTTATTGTTTATTTTTTTATGTATGTATTTTGGTTTTTTGAGACAGGGTTTCTCTGTCTGGTCCTGGCTGTCCTGGACTTGCTTTGTAGACCAGGCTGGCCTCGAACTCACAGCGATCCACCTGCCTCTGTCTCCTCGAGTGCTGAGATTAAAGGTGTGTGCCACCACTGCCTAGCACCAACTTGCTTTTTGGCCATAGTGTTTCACCACAAAGATAGACACCCAGACTAAGGCACCTGACTTTCATAGGATGCAGCTCTGAACTTGGCTACCCTGTCTCCTGAAGAATTAATCTGCCTCCATCTTAGGCTTAAAAGCCTTCTTTCTTTCTTTTTTTTTCATTCATTCACTTTACACCCTGGCCTTAGCCCCGTCTCTCCTCTCCTCCCAGTCTCTCCTTCCCTTCCCCTCCCTTACTCCTCAGAAAAGGGGAGCCCCTACCCATCCACCCCAGCTCATCAACTCTCATCAGGACTGAGTTTGTCCTCTTCCCCTGGCAGGTCAGCCCTGCCAGGGGAAAGTGATCAAAATCTGGCAACAGAGTCCACGGCAGAGACAGCCCCGGCTCCCCTTACTAGATCTGTGTAGGCGGCCAAGTCCAGTCCCTGCATGGTCCTTGGTTGGTGCTTCAGTCTCAACTCAACAAGCCCCTCTGGGGCTTGGTTAGTGGGCTTGGTTAGTTGGTTCTATTAGTCTTTTTGTGGAGCTCTTGTCTCCTCCAGGTCCTTCCCCCACCCCTCCCCACTTTCCCACAAGACTCCCTTCGCATCCCCAATGTTTGGCTGTGAGGACAACTATCTTTTAAGACTAAGACAAACTCGATTCATTCCTGATTAAACCTGTTGCTCAAGGACTGGGCTCTGTCCCACCTGTAACCTTAGCTATAAATGGCTCTGTACCACCTGTTCCAGGAGTGGCAGCCATGTCTTTGTTTCAAGAGGCTGTTTTAACCATCTTGCAACCCTACTTTGTTTCAAAAGATTATATGAGCACTTAGGGCTACATTGTTATGACTACCTCTTGTTGAGGCTACCCTGGTGTTATGACTACCTTGTTATGACTGTGACTACCCTGTTGTTATGACTACCTTGCTATGACTGTGACTACCCTGTTGTTATGATTACCTTGCTATGACTGTGACTACCCTGTTGTTATGACTACCTTGCTATGACTGTGACTACCCTGGTGTTATGACTACCTTACTATGACTGTGACTACCCTGTTGTTATGACTGCCTTGCTATGACTGTGACTACCCTGGTGTTATGACTACCTTGCTATGACTGTGACTACCCTGTTGTTATGACTACCTTGCTATGACTGTGACTACCCTGTTGTTATGACTACCTTGCTATGACTGTGACTACCCTGGTGTTATGACTACCTTACTATGACTGTGACTACCCTGTTCTTATGACTATCCTCCTATGACTGTGACTACCCTGTTGTTATGACTACCCTCCTATGACTGTGACTACCCTGTTGTTATGACTACTCTCCTATGACTGTGACTACCCTGTTGTTATGACTACCCTCCTATGACTGTGACTACCCTGTTGTTATGACTACCTTGCTATGACTGTCACTACCCTGGTGTTATGACTACCTTGCTATGACTATGATTACCCTGTTGTGTGCACCTTCAGCCATGTCTTTGTTTCAGGAAGGGCTAACTTGTTATGCTTACATTCTGCTCCTGTAACCCCACCTTTTTGTCCCTTAAATCCCCCATGTGGCACCCCCTACCGCTGAACTATAAAAACCTTGTCTTCCTCACATCCAATGTTAACCTCTCAACCCCGCCTTGTATATGAATTAAAAAGCTTGCTTTAGTGAATTGCTTTCTCTAATTAATTTGGTCATGATGATTTCGATTGGTGGTCTTTCTCTTCCCATTTTTGGGGATTAACACCCAATGGCTTGAAAAGCATCAGTTTCCTTGGGGGGAACCATGGCTACTGCCTCTGACTTCTCTTCCTCCTCTGTGGCCTGCCCACCTCATTAAGTGCTCTACCTCACTGTTTCCCTTATCCTTTTAATATCTCACCTATATTCTGCATTGAACCTGATCTGTGGTAATCTTCTTGTGTAGATTTATCCCAAGGGTAGAGTCTGTTGTTTGGCATCTATTTCCACTCTTGGAGTACTCTCTGGACAGACTACACCAATATCCATCTGAGCACCTACTTCTTTGCCACCATGGGTGTCCTGGACCCTGACTGGGCTTTATGACCTTCCTCAGTGACCTTCCGCTGCCTCCCAGTGCCATAAGGATCAGCTTGGCTGTGAGACAGTCCCCAGGATCAAGATCCCCATTATCAAACTCAGACTATAGGAGTCGAGCAGTTGTCAAGAGGGGAAAGCCCAGGGGGTTCTGCTCAAACTACTGCACTAACTAAGGACAATACATGCAATAAACATTGAACCCCTACTCACATCTAGGCAATGGACAGGACATTCTCCACAGTTGTGTGGAGAGTGGGGACTGACTCTGATGTGAACTCTGGTGCCCCATGTTTTACCACTTCCCCAAGGTGCGGAGGCCTGGTGGTACTCAGAGAAAGGATAAGCAGGCTACCAAGATGAGACTTGATAGATAGCCTATGACCATATAGCAGGGGAGGAGGTCCCCCTTGGTCATAGATCTAGGGAAGGGGCATAGGGTAAAAATGGGAAGGAGGGAGCAACACGTGGATACAAGTGAGGGGAAAACAATTGAGATGTAATCTGAGTAAATTAATTTAATAATAATAATAATAATAATAATAATAATAATAATAATAATAATAATAAAGAGGAGAATGCATGTCTGTCTGTCTCAGCCAAGTCCTTTCCAAGAACTTCCTAAAGCTCCTAGGAAGGCTTACTATTGGCACTTCAAGAATGCAGCAATCCAGTCAGGGCATGGTGGTACACCTGCAAGCCCAGCATTCAAAGGGGCTGAGGCAGGTAGGTTGGTATTTTCAAGTTAGTTCCATACATAGCAAGATCCTGCCCCCCAAAAGATAAAAAAAAAAAAAAAACAAAACAAGAACCCTCAAAACTTTAAGAGGGGCTGGGTGAGATGCCTCAGTGGTTTAGGGTGCTTGTTGTTCTTGAAGAGGTTACCCAATTGGTTTCTAGTACCCACACAGCGACTTGCAACTGTTCTTAACTCTAGTTCCAGGGGTATACGGTGCTCTCTTCTGGCCTCCTTGGGTACCAGGCACACACACACAATGCACATAACATACATTCAGGTAAAACATTCACACACAAAGGGGAACACTCCTCCACTACTGATGAGAGTGCAGACACTTTGGAAATCAATCTGGCACTTTCTCAGAAAATTGGGAATAGTGCTACCTCAAGACCCACCTATTCTACTCCTTGGCCTATACCCAACAGATGCTCTGCCACACAACAAGGGCATTTGCTTAACTATGTTCATAGCAGCTTTATTCATAATAGTCAAAATCTGGAAACAACCTGGATGTCCCTCAACCAAAGAATGGATAAAGAAACTGTGGTACATTTACACAATGGAATACTACTCAGCTATCAAAAACAAGGAAATCTTGAAATTTACAGGCAAATGGATGGAACAAGAAATGATCATTCTGAGTGAGATAACCCAGACCCAGAAAGACAAACATGGTATATGCTCACTTATAAGTGGATATTAGGCCTACATGGATGTCCTCTGAGAGTCTCTACTCAGCAGGGGATTGGGACAGATGCTGGGACTTGACACTGGACTCCAGGTGAGAGTGGTGTGGGAGAACAGGGAGATAGAAGGACCCAGAGGGTCCAGGAACCCTATAAGAAGGCCACCGAGGGTGGCACCCATGTCCCAATGCCTTCATCCCTGCTGCACTACTGTCCTGTATTCCCATTTGCTTCAGATGCCACTCTCAAATCTGCATTGCCAAGAGGTGGGAGGAAGAACTCATGAAGAGGAAGCACCTCAGGATGCTGTTGACATAGAGCAACCTGCAATGGCTTCTGGGAGAGCAGGTGACGGGGGAAGAAGAGGTGAGCAGTAGGAAAGCCAAGAATGTTCTAGGCAGAGAGAACAACATGGGTGCTGGTTGGTTTTGTTTGTTCGTTTGGTTGATTGTTTTGGGGGGGGGGCTTGGTTGGGGTTTTTTGTTTTGTTTTGTGTGTATCCCAGCTGGATATTTCTTCTCTGAGCTTTCTCTGAGCTTTGTGCTGGAAATGGCTTCTCCTCAGGCTGGGGAAAGAGCCAGCAGGTAAAGTGTTTGTCACATCAGCAGGAAGACCAACATGCAGACCTCAGGAACCCAGGTAGGTGCTGCGTGCATGTGTACAGCGTGTGTGCTGCGTGCGTGTGGCCTGTATGTGTGTGTGTAGTGTGTGTATGGGAAGTGTATGTGTGTGTGGTGTGTATATGTGTGTGGTATGTGTGTGTATAATGTATGTGAGTGTGTGTATATGGTTGTGTAAGTGAGTGCGTATGGATGTGTATAAGTGAGCATGTATAATGTGGAGTGAGTGTGTATGGGGTGTGAGAGTGTATGTGTGTGTAACTGAGTATGTATGGTGTGTATCAGTGAGTGTGTGCGTGTGCATGATGTGTGTGAGTGTGTATGATATGTGGGTAAGGAGCGTGTATGGTGTATGTGAGTGTTTGTAACTGAGCATGTATGGTGTCTATGTGAGTGTGTATGATGTGTATGTAAGGAGTGTGTGGTGTGTGTGTGAGTGTGCACGGTGTGTGTGTGTGAGTGTGCATGATGTGTGTGAGTGTGTATGATATGTGTGTAAGGAGCATGTATGGTGTATGTGAGTGTTTGTAACTGAGCATGTATGGTGTCTATGTGAGTGTGTATGATATGTATGTAAGGAGTGTGTGGTGTGTGTGTGAGTGTGCATGGTGTGTGTGTGTGAGTGTGTATGATATGTGTGTAAGGAGCATGTATGGTGTATGTGAGTGTTTGTAACTGAGCATGTATGGTGTCTATGTGAGTGTGTATGATATGTATGTAAGGAGTGTGTGGTGTGTGTGTGAGTGTGCATGGTGTGTGTGTGTGAGTGTGTATGATATGTGTGTAAGGAGCGTGTATGGTGTATGTGAGTGTTTGTAACTGAGCATGTATGGTGTCTATGTGAGTGTGTATGATGTGTATGTAAGGAGTGTGTGGTGTGTGTGTGAGTGTGCATGATGTGTGTGAGTGTGTATGATATGTGTGTAAGGAGCATGTATAGTGTATGTGAGTGTTTGTAACTGAGCATGTATGGTGTCTATGTGAGTGTGTATGATATGTATGTAAGGAGTGTGTGGTGTGTGTGAGTGTGCATGGTGTGTGTGTGTGAGTGTGCATGATGTGTGTGAGTGTGTATGATATGTGTGTAAGGAGCGTGTATGGTGTATGTGAGTGTTTGTAACTGAGCATGTATGGTGTCTATGTGAGTGTGTATGATATGTATGTAAGGATTCTGTGGTGTGTGTGTGAGTGTGCACGGTGTGTGTGTGTGAGTGTGCATGATGTGTGTGAGTGTGTATGATATGTGTGTAAGGAGCGTGTATGGTGTATGTGAGTGTTTGTAACTGAGCATGTATGGTGTCTATGTGAGTGTGTATGATATGTATGTAAGGAGTGTGTGGTGTGTGTGTGAGTGTGCATGGTGTGTGTGTGAGTGTGCATGATGTGTGTGTGAGTGTGTATGATATGTGTGTAAGGAGTGTGTATGGTGTATGTGAGTGTTTGTAACTGAGCATGTATGGTGTCTATGTGAGTGTGTATGATGTGTATGTAAGGAGTGTGTGGTGTGTGTGTGAGTGTGCATGGTGTGTGTGTGAGTGTGTATGATATGTGTGTAAGGATTCTGTGGTGTGTGTGAGTGTGCACGGTGTGTGTGTGTGAGTGTGCATGATGTATATGTGAGTGTGTGTGGCAGCTCACCTGTAATCCTAGCCTCCAAAGGTGGAGGCAGAGATCTCCACAGTAAGCAGGTTGGTGAGATCAGCTGTTCAGCAAGCTCTGAATTGATCGAGAGACCCTGCCTCAAAGAATAAGATGGAAGCCGGGCGTGGTGGCGCACGCCTGTATTCCCAGCACTCTGGAGGCAGAGGCAGGCAGATCTCTGTGAGTTCGAGGCCAGCCTGGTTTACAGGGAGAATTCTAGGACAGCTTTGTTGTCTCACAAAACAGAGTAAAGTGAAAAAGTGATGGAGAAAGATTCCTGCTTTCAGTGTTGGACTTACACATGCACACACACACATGTGCACGCACACCTGCCCTATAAGAGTCTGTGCACTATGTGCATGCAGTGCCTGTGGAGGCCAGAAGAGGGCATCAGATCCCATGGGACTGGGATCTGACACTGAGTGCTGGGAACCCAGCCTGGGTCCTCTAAGGAGCATGGAGGGTGCTTAGCCATCTTCCAGCCCCACCACCCGTCCTTCATACAGCACTTCCATGCCTATTTCTCCCTATACCTCTTTTGCTTCTTTTTAAAAACAAATGTGCATTGGTGTTTTTCTGCGTGAGGGTGCTGGATTCTCTGGAACCAGAGTTACAGATGGGGGCGAGCTGTCATGTGGGTGCTGGGAATTGAACTCAGGCCCATCTGAAAGGGCAGCCAGTGTTCTCAGCCCCCGAGCCATCTCTCCAGTCTCTCTGACTCACTCTTTCTGGTCCTTTTCTAGTTCCTCCTCCATCCATCGTGGTTCTGTGAAGTCCTGCACCTCCTGCCTGGTATAAGCTGTAGCCCAGGGTGGACCCCCCTGTGCCCTGCTGGGGGCACACTTGGCTTGAGGACTAGGCACTGGCTAGGCAGATGCACAGGTGGGAGGAGAGGGCCAGACACATCACAGCTCTCCGGAAGGCCAGCAGGGGCTTGAGGGATGTCAATGGTTCCTTGCCTCTGCTGGGCATGCCAGAAAAATGTGGACCACAGCATAGCCACACACACACACACACACACACACACACACACACACACACACACACACTACACACCACACATACCACACACAACACACAAACCATACACACACACACACACACACACTACACACCACACATACACTACACATACCACACACAACACACAAACCACACACACACATCATACACACACAACACACACACAACACCACACAAACCACACATCCCACACACACACACACACACCACATACTACACACACACACCCCTACCCACCACACACACACATACACATACCACATACACACCACCCACACACACCCCTACACACCACACACCACACACACACACACACACACACACACCACATACCACACACACACCACACACACACACACACACACACACACACCACACACACACACCCCTACACACTACACACACCACACACACACACACACACACACACACACACACACACACACACACACGGCCTTTCTCACAAGAACTTGGTCCAGCCAGTACAAGTTCAAGCTAGAGAAAATCCTAATGTGGAGAGGGGAGTGGGTGGGTGGGGATGAAGGAGGGGTGAGTCCTAGAGGTGTTGAGGAGGGGGAATATGATCAAAATACATTGTATGAAGTTCCCAAATATTAATTTTTAAAACCTTTGGGTCAGCTCTAGGACACCCTGACGTCTCGTTTTACTTGGTCACTCCCTTGGAAGGTTCCGTCCCAAACCAATCACATTGTGAGTTGAGTGAACTAACTTCAACATATGTGACTTGAAAAGGCCGATCCAACAGCAAGGTTTGATACCCGTGCTGTCTCATGGTTTACTTACTTCTTTTTCTTTGTGGGGGCTGTTTTTGGTTTTGTTATTGTTGTTGTTGTTGTTGTTTTGTTTTTTTGAGACCAGGTCTCATCTGGAACTCCCTCTGTAGATCAGGTTGGCCTCAAACTCACAGAGATCAATTCTGCTTCTGTAGAAGGAATCTCTTGTGAATTGTATGGATGCAACGTGTGTCAATTAAAAAAACCTATGGCCTATGGCTGAGGTAGGAAGTAGGTGGGACTTCCGGCTGTCTGTCAATTAAAAACCTATGGCCTTTGGCTGAGGCAGGAAGTAGATGGGACTTCCGGCAGACAGAAGGGCTCGAGGCAGCCATATGCGATTCAGCTGGCAAGCTGTGAAGAGGATAGACCGGGGGTGCCTGAGCTCAGGTATCCAGCCACGTGGCAGAATGTAGATCAATATTTTGTTATGAGCTAGAGAGAAAAGCTATATGGACTAGGTATTTGTAAAATAATAACTGGCTCATGAGTCTTTATTCTGGGAGCTAAGAGAAGGGAGGCCTCTCAAGGGCTGGCACCACCATGGCCTGCTCTTACTTTTCTTTTTTTTAAAATAAGAATGTGAATAACATTTTCATCTTCATAACCAAACTTTTCCTTCCAGAAGTAGCACCGTGGGGCTGGGTCCTTCGGGTATGCCCCTTCCCTATCCTGGCTCCCATACGTCTTTGGTGGCATTTAGACCACAAGCTGTGTCCTGGGAAGTCAGTTCCCATGTCTGGCACCTCAGGTGATAACAGGTGTGTCATTCCACAGCCCAGGCATCTTTTTACTGGTTTAACTGGGCCACGTGGGGGGGGGGGGGGGGGGGTGGGGGTAAGTTAAATGGCTGCTGAAAAGGAGTCTTCAGGCCCAGCTCAGGGACAAAGGGTCTTCAGGACAGCCTGCAGAGGGGCTGCAGGACCTGGCTTGAGGTCCCAGCACCCACACCCTTCCTCACAGCTGTCTGTGACTGAAGTCTGGGGATCCGCTGCTGCTGCCCTCTACTGGCCCCCAGAGGCACAAAGCTCTGCGTTTGATCTCTAGCACTGCATTAGCAAGAAGCATGGTTGCTCACAATATGATGCTAGCACTCAGAGGAGTAGATGCAGAAGAGGGTCAGAAGTTCAAGGCCAGCCAGGGACACATGAGACCCTGCCTCAAACCAGACCAGCCAAGAAGCAAGCAAACAAAACCCCAGAGGAGGGCTTTGCCTGGCGGTGGTGTTGGGCACACCTTTAATCCTAACAGAGGCCACCGGTGGGTCTCTGTGAGTTCTGGGCTAGCCTGGTCTACAGAGCCAATTCCAGAACAGCCAGGGCCACACAAAGAGAAGCACTGTCTCAGGAAAAAACAAAAACAAAGAAAAGAAAAGGAGAAGGTTTTTTTTTTTTTATTGAATTTATTTTTTTTAAGGTAAGGTCTCTTTACCTAGTCGTTGGCTGACCTGGAACTTGTTGTATGCATCAAGCTGGCCTCAGATTCACAGAGACCCACTTGCCTCTGCCTCTGCAGTGCTGGCTGAGGATTTTAAAATGCATCGGATAGGGCTGGAGAGGTGGCTCAGTGGTTAAGAGCGTTGACTGCTCTTCCAAAGGACCTGGGTTCAATTCCCAGCACCCACATGGCAGCTCACAACTGTGTGTAACTCTAAGATCTGACCCTTTCACGCAAGCACGCATGCAGGCAAAACACCAATGCGTATAAAGTAAAAATAAATAGTTAAAAAATAAAATAAAATGCATCGGATAAACTGGGCATGGTGATACATCCCTGTGACGCTAGCACTCCCTGGGTGGAGACAGTGGGATCAGAAATTCGAGGTTATTCTCCGCTGAACACTGAGTTCAAGGCCAGCCTGGGATACATGAGACTGGCTCAAACCAACCAAACGAATAAAACAAAACAAAGAAACCAACCCCCTAAAATGGGGAGGGGCAGGTTTAGGCTGGGAAGGGGGAGAGGCACCTTTATAGAGAGTGAAGTAGAAAGGTGATTCTTGGGATCGGATCCCCCAGGAGAGGAGATATGAAGGTGCTGTGCAGGTATTCTAGAATTAGGACCCAGCATGTGGTTTGACTTAAAGCCCTGTTCCAAGTGTGGGCGGTGCTTCGGGGA
Organism: Acomys russatus; assembly: GCF_903995435.1. Taxonomy (NCBI): domain Eukaryota; kingdom Metazoa; phylum Chordata; class Mammalia; order Rodentia; family Muridae; genus Acomys; species Acomys russatus. The sequence goes on from NC_067155.1 coordinate 27,651,367, forward strand.
AGTCTATACAAGGTGGAGCTCAGCAGTGAAAACATAGGCTAGCTTGGCTAGGTCGGGGTTTTTTTTTTGAAAATTGCATACCTGTCCCTTGGCTCTGTGAACTCTTGCGCCAAAATACATGTGACAGAGATCCAAACATGTAACAGGTACAAAAATACACAGACAGACAGACAGAATCAGAGTTCTCCCTCCAAGTAAGGAGGACGCGAGCTGAGAGCGCAAGGCATCCTCCACAGGTGCTCCCAAGCATGCCAGGCCTGAGCCTGGGGAAGGCTCGGACTCCTGTCTGCAGCACCACTGTGTCTCAAGACAGACATCTTGCTGGTCTCTCCAGTCAGCATCCACTCTGCACAAATGAACACAGGCCGGGGGGGGGGGGGGGGGGGGGGGGAGGGCAGGGCAACCCCTGGGATGCTGAGTCAGGTCTGGAAAGTCCAGGAAGGAGGAGACCTCCTCCCCCAAAGAGGCCCCGCTGGAGTGGAGTGGAGGACAAGTGGAGCAGGGCCGGCAAGGTCGTGAGCACCCCACAGTGGGACATGGAGTCCACACGGATCTGCTTCCCTTAGCCAGTTCCTAACTGTAGCCCACACCTCACTTTCTCTGTTTCCTTCAGGACCCCTGGACATTCCAAACCTAATTGGGCATGCCTGCTTGTTCCTCCTTAAGGCTCCGCCCCCACCTCCCAATGCACCCCCTACCCCCACCCCCACCCCCTACCCCTGCACAACCCTTCCAGGCATCCAAAGACAGTGTGGCTGGGAGCGAGGTATTAAGCTGTATTATTTGTTCATAAATTCCACTTTCAGGGATCTGACCAAACAAGGGATTTGTAACAGTTTCTAACAGGGCAAGCCGACTACATTTCCCATGACAATCAGCATGTTTACCACCTCAAGGTACACTTGAACTGCTGTTGACACGCTCATTTGCATGCCAATACCCAGAATGCTTTTCTAGTCCTACTGGCGCTAGCATTCTGCCAGTGAGCTAAAAGGTTTATTTACACGTACAATACTGACAGCTTTATTCTCTGAAGTATCTTTCTTAGCTCCCAAATGCCTTAAGTCGATGAAAGAGTTTCAAACTGCTGTTTAAGTTAGCACCCTTCTTTCTGGGCTAGAGTTAAGATAAATTATGAATGGCCAAATTAACATTTCAATTAACAGACACTTGATGGTGGGAGGGGGGGGGTCTCTGTATTTAGCACATGTCTTATTAAGCATGATGCACTGGGCCAGGGTTATGAGGAGAAACCATGTGGCCATAGATGCCTCGACGCGGGCATGAGCACTGAGTCATTGGCTGTTGGTCACCAGAGCAGCGCGAACTGTACAATGCCATCTTAACTAGAAATCTCTCACGCTGCCATATGGGATGATACAGATATGTTGTTGTTGTTTTGAGGCAGGGCTTTTCTGTGTAGTCTTGGCTGTCCCGGACTCACTCTGTAGACCAGGTTGGCCTTGAACTCACAGAGATCCACCTGCCTCTACCTCCCCAGTGCTGGGATTACAGGCTGTGTGTCACCACCACCCAGCCAGGATGATATTAATATTAAGGGACATTGGCTGTGGCTGTGGCTCGGTGGTAGAGCACGTGCTTAGCACACACAAGACCTTGGGGTTTAATCCCTGGCATCGCAAAGATACAGGCACTGTACAAAATGGCACAGGAGGCAACAACACATTTGCCCATTTTAAAAGTATAACAGTAACAAGAAGTGAACAGAGAGCCAGGCTGGTGGCTCACACTTAATCTCAGCACTGAGGCGGAGGAAGGAGTTCTAGGCCAGCGTTATCTTCAAAGTGAGTCCAGGATAGCCAAGGCCACACGGAGAAACCCTGTCATGAAAAAGCAAAACAAAACAAAGAGAGAAAAAGGGTTATGTATGATCTCTGTGTTCAGCACAACTTAAAAAAAAAATGGTTTTCTGTTTATTATAATCTTAAATTTTCTTTTGCTTTGAGACAGGTTCTCAGTGTGTAGCCCAGGCTGGCCTTGGAACCCACAGCCCTCTTACTGGGGTTGCGTGCATGCCTCATCAGGCCTAGCAAGTGTTTGACTTACTGATTAAGTTTGTGTTTGAATTTTTGAGAGTAGATCTTACTATGTAGCCCAGGCTAGCCTCAAACTCTTGATTCTCTTCTAGCCTAGCTATCCAAGTTCTGGAAATACAGGTGACCACCATCATTGTCCTAATATTATTTTATTAAAATCCTGGGTAGCTGAAAGCATAATAACAGGGCCTCCTGAGCCTATGAGATTGGCTAGGTGGCCAGACTGCAGCTCACAGAAGTAGTCTTCACTTTTATTTTTAATTAAAAAAAAAAAAAAAAAAAAAAAAAAAAAAAAAAAACTCGGGGGCTGGAGAGATGGCTCAGTGGTTAAGAGCACTGCCTGCTCTTCCAGAGGTCCTGAGTTCAATTCTCAGCAACCACATCGTGGCTCACAGCCATCTATACCCTGTAATTCTCTCCTCTGGCATGTATACAGATAGAACGCTCATATACATAAAATAAATAAAATCTGAAAAAAATGAAAAAAGAAAAACTAAAAAATTAAATTAAATTAAAAATTAAAAAATCTCATACTGCCAGAAATGGGGAGCAGGTCCGTGTACACAATGCCCCATTGGGCACACTCGAGCCCTCGAAGCAACATTTGAAGACGTCTGAGAACACGGACCTGGAGAGATGCTGAGAGCTCCTTGGCCTCTGTGTCTCCTCCCTTTGTCTGTGCATCCTGCTTCTCAGAGTTGTAAAAAGAATTAGGACCTGGGGTTATAGGATGCTGCCAAGATGACCCAGCCTTCAAGAGCGCTGGCTGCTCTTCCTGAGGACCCATGTTCAGCTTCCAGCACTCCTGTGACAGCTCACAGCACCTGCTGCACAGATGTACACACAGGAAAAACACATAAAGTAATAATAAGCTTTATAAAGACATGAATCTGGACCATGCCCAGGAATCTACCAAAGCCCCTCAAATGTTTTCGTCTCAGGGACTCTGAAAGGTGCTGAGGGCTCTGGCTCCTCTCACCACTGATGTTTACATTTGCCTTAGGAGTGGAAGACACCTCTAACAGTCAGACACAGGTGGGTAAAGAGTTTGAGGCTAACCTGAGCTATGTAGCAAAACCCCATAAAAACAAATAGGAAACGCCCCACAACAGTTAAAAGTATTTATTATTTAGTTTCTTGTTATTCTTGTGCAGAGGGACATATGTCTCATGCTGAACACATGAAGTCAGAGGCCAACTGAGTGAATCCATGCACAACACGGATGGCCACTCAAAAGGGCACAGCCTGAGCACAGTGATATATGTGGCTTCTCGGTACAAATGTGAAGGAAGCCAATCACTGCTGCCTCCAGCAAGCAGGGTGTGCCAAGCAGGGGCCAGTCCTGATCTAGCTTATGGCCTATGGCCTTTGAATGATGACCTCTGAGTTGCCACCTTTGCCTGGATGCCTCTAAGAGCCCTGCTCAGAGACACCTATGTGTCTCGACTTACCCAGGCATCAGGACACAACTTGGTTCCAGAAGGAAAGAAGCATTTCCTACAGCCTAGGCACCAGCCATGCAGATTAGAGATCACTGAGGATGATTCGAGTTAGTGCACCACTCCCTGGTCTTCGTCAAAGCCCATGGAAGCCAATTCTGGCTAGTTAAGTGGTAAAGGAGCTGAAATAATCTGATAGTCCACGAGAAAGCTGAAGAAACATGTCTCAGAAACTGGGGAGAAGGAGAGTGAGGTCTAGGCAAGGTCTCTGCTGTGGGCATCCAGTTAGAGGCCATCTCTGAGGTGTCCATCGGTCATTCGCCATCACGTGGAGGCACCACAGGATACACAAGTCAACTCCAAGTCCTCCTCTCTCACTGCAGGCTACTGAGGCAGAGGTGCAGACAGTTAGCCCCAGGTTCTGTTCCCAGACCTGGGACATCAGGTGAGGTGGGCGACTAATATCCAGCCTCTGTCTGATTTGGCAGTGGGATGTTGGCCCATGTATATAGGGCATCCACAGTGAGGGTGTCCACAGTGAGGGTGTCCACAGTGAGGGTGTCCACAGTGAGGGTGTCCACAGTGAGGGTGTCCACAGTGAGGGTGTCCACAGTGAGGGTGTCCACAGTGAGGGTGTCCACAGTGAGGGTGTCCACAGTGAGGGTGTCCACAGTGAGGGTGTCCACAGTGAGGGTGTCCACAGTGAGGGTGTCCACAGTGAGGGTGTCCACAGTGAGGGTGTCCACAGTGAGGGTGTCCACAGTGAGGGTGTCCACAGTGAGGGTGTCCACAGTGAGGGTGTCCACAGTGAGGGTGTCCCACAGTGAGGGTGTCCACAGTGAGGGTGTCCACAGTGAGGCTGTCCACAGTGAGGGTGTCCACAGTGAGGGTGTCCACAGTGAGGGTGTCCACAGTGAGGGTGTCCACAGTGAGGGTGTCCACAGTGAGGGTGTCCACAGTGAGGGTGTCCACAGTGAGGGTGTCCACAGTGAGGGTGTCCACAGTGAGGGTGTCCACAGTGAGGGTGTCCACAGTGAGGGTGTCCACAGTGAGGGTGTCCACAGTGAGGGTGTCCACAGTGATGGTGTCCACAGTGAGGGTATCCACAGTGAGGGTGTCCACAGTGAGGGTATCCACAGTGAGGGTATCCACAGTGAGGGTGTCCACAGTGAGGGTATCCACAGTGAGGGTGTCCACAGTGAGGGTGTCCCACAGTGAGGGTGTCCACAGTGAGGGTGTTCACAGTGAGGGTGTCCACAGTGAGGGTGTCCACAGTGAGGGTGTCCACAGTGAGGGTGTCCACAGTGAGGGTGTCCACAGTGAGGGTGTCCACAGTGAGGGTATCCACAGTGAGGGTGTCCACAGTGAGGGTGTCCACAGTGAGGGTGTCCACAGTGAGGGTGTCCACAGTGAGGGTGTCCACAGTGACGGTGTCTACAGTGAGGGTGTCCACAGTCAGGGTGTCCACAGTGAGGGTGTCCACAGTGAGGGTGTCCACAGTGAGGGTGTCCACAGTGAGGGTGTCCACAGTCAGGGTGTCCACAGTCAGGGTGTCCACAGTGAGGGTGTCCACAGTGAGGGTGTCCACAGTGAGGGTGTCCACAGTGAGGGTGTCCACAGTGAGGGTGTCCACAGTGAGGGTGTCCACAGTGAGGGTGTCCACAGTGAGGGTGTCCACAGTGACGGTGTCTACAGTGAGGGTGTCCACAGTCAGGGTGTCCACAGTGAGGGTGTCCACAGTGAGGGTGTCCACAGTGAGGGTGTCCACAGTGAGGGTGTCCACAGTGAGGGTGTCCACAGTGAGGGTGTCCACAGTGAGGGTGTCCACAGTGAGGGTGTCCACAGTGAGGGTGTCCACAGTGAGGGTGTCCACAGTGAGGGTGTCTACAGTGAGGGTGTCCACAGTCAGGGTGTCCACAGTCAGGGTGTCCACAGTGAGGGTGTCCACAGTGAGGGTGTCCACAGTGAGGGTGTCCACAGTGAGGGTGTCCACAGTGAGGGTGTCCCACAGTGAGAGTGTCCACAGTGAGGGTGTCCACAGTCAGGGTGTCCACAGTGAGGGTGTCCACAGTGAGGGTGTCCACAGTGAGGGTGTCCACAGTGAGGGTGTCCACAGTGAGGGTGTCCACAGTGAGGGTGTCCACAGTGAGGGTGTCCACAGTGAGGGTGTCCCACAGTGAGGGTGTCCACAGTCAGGGTGTCCACAGTGAGGGTGTCCACAGTGAGGGTGTCCACAGTGAGGGTGTCCCACAGTGAGGGTGTCCACAGTCAGGGTGTTCACAGTGAGGGTGTCCGCAGTGAGGGTGTCCTGCAGTGAGGGTGTCCTGCAGTGAGGGTGTCCTGCAGTGAGGGTGTCCACAGTGAGGGTGTCCACAGTGAGGGTGTCCTGCAGTGAGGGTGTCCTGCAGTGAGGGTGTTCACAGTGAGGGTGTCCACAGTGAGGGTGTCCACAGTGAGGGTGTCCACAGTGAGGGTGTCCACAGTAAGGGTGTCCCACAAGACCCAAGTACATACTCATTTCCAGAATACAGTTTTGTGCTTTTTTGTTGTTGTTGTTGTTTTTTGTTTTTGTATTTCAAGATAAGGTTTCTCTGTGTAGCCTTGACTGTCCTGGACTCGCTTTTTAGACCAGGCTGGCCTTGAACTCACAGCCATCCGCCTGCCTCTGCCTCCCAAGGACTGGGATTAAAGGCATGAGCCACCACTGCTTGGCGGTTATTTTTGGTTTTTTCGAGATAGGGCTTCTCTGTGTAACCCTGGCTGTCCTGAGTGTAAACCAGGCTGAGCTCCTGAGTGCTGAGATTAAAGGTGTGGGTACCGCCTCTCATCAAGATTGTAATTTGCATTTGACAGAAGACAATCTGCTTGTGAGGGGTGAAGGAAAGTGGATGCTGCACAGAAGAAGAAGGAGAAAACTAATGTTGTCACACAGCCTAAGTTCCCAGGGAATGTGTGAGACTCACCTAGGGCCTCTGTAACAAAGGACCACAGGACCAGGCAGCTTAAACAAGGGGCATTTAATGTGCCACAGTTCTTGGGGTTGGAATCCAAGGTCAGGGAGGGGACCATGTGGTGTGGGTTCCTTCTAAAGCACTCTCTTTGGTTTGCAGGTGTTAGCCTCTCCGTCTGGTTTTGATTTTCACCGAGGTAGGATTTCACTATGTAGTCCAGGCTTCCCCGAAACCCTGAACCTCTAGGCCTCCTGTCTTCCCGGTGCTGGGATAGCCCAGCTCCCCTTGTGTCTTTTCTGAGTGCGTCTGTGCCCTCATCTTCTCTTCTTCTAAGAGTTTCTGGTGTTCTGGATGTGAGCATGCCCTTATCCCCTGACGTCCTTAAAGACCCCCATCTCCACTGTAGGTACACTGTGCAGCGTTTAGAGGCTATGCCTGGAATGCAGTAAAGGTAGGAGTGAGCGTTCTATTCAGTACACAAGAAACTGTTCTAAAAAGTCAAATCATGGTGGGGGGGGGGGGGGGCGGCAAAGGAAATAGCTAGCTGCATTCCCCAGTACCTCTCTATGAACAGGGAACCAACCCAGATAACCACTGGACTGACCGACCCATCGGCCTTAGTGGACAGCCAAGCCCAACACAACCAGCAGAAGAAACTTCTCCCTAAGGGTCCTGTAAACTCAGGCCCAGTCTGACCATGAGGCAGAGCAGCCAGGACTCCCGAAGGCCATATTTTCCTTTCCTACTGTAGCTTGAGTGCATACCAAACACACACACACACACACACACACATACACACACACACACACACACACACACACACACACACACGTGAAGACAACACCAACTGGACTCAATACTCTGTGAATTTAGGACATGAAGTTGAGAGGGTGTTGTAGGACATTTAATCACAACGTGAACCCTGAGATTGTACTGGAAAAACCTGTTTCTAGTTGTGGTGTGGCTCAGCCCCGGCACACACCTTTGATCCAAAAGCCTTCTGTAAACAGGATTAAATAAAGCCAATCATAGGTCAAGAGGCAGAGCAAGCAACCAGTGAACACAGGAAAAAACCATGGAGGATGGCTAGAAAGAAACACAGGAAGTAGGAAGGAGGGACATTCGGTTTGGAGGGTTTTTAAGACTGTATGGGAAAGGAGAAGGGACTTTTTCCTGCAGGGAAAAAAAGTTGAGTAGAGAGGTCATCTGGGTGCTTTCCCTGCCTCTCTGAGCTAGCAGGCTTTCACCCTGCATCTGAGTCCTTATTGGTAAAATAAAATGACTGGGAATCTTTTTAAGAAAATACAGTAAGGGGGGAGGCACCGCGAAGGGCTGGAGGCAAATGTGGGTTGATAGGATCCAAATGAATTATATATACATGCATGAAATTTTCAAAGAAGGAATAAAAACAAAAGCTAGATGCTTCCCAGTTTGGGCATATTGGCAGAGAATGCCCAGTCACCAACAGAAGCCTGGAAACCTGCTCTCAGACAGAAAGTTCCCAGCCTTGTCCTTCCCTGGTGTTTCAAAAAGGACAGAGAAGTGTCAGGGATGGAGCCACACTGGGTGACAAGATGATCACTAAGTAAAATGCTTTCATTATTATTATTATTTTTTTTTCAAGACAGGGTTACTCTGTGTAGCCTTGGCTGTCCTGGACTTGTTTTGTAGACGAGGCTGACCTCGAACTCACAGCAATCCACCTGCCTCTGCCTCTGCCTCTGCCTCTGCCTCCCAAGTGCTGAGATTAAAGGCATGTGCCACCATACCACCCACCACCACCACTTTTTAAAGGCAGAGTTTTATGTAGAGGGGAGGAGAGGAGAGAAGAGAGAGGAGAGAGATTTGTTGGGACACACCTCAGTTTTTTTGTTTTTTGTTTTTTTCGAAACAGGGTTTCTCTGTGTAGCCTTGGCTGTCCTGGACTTGCTTTGCTTGCTTTGTAGACCAGGCTGGCCTCGAACTCACATCAATCCACCTACCTCTGCCTCCCCAGTGCTGAGATTAAAGGTGTGCACCACCACCGCCTGGCCACATCTCAGTTAAAAAACAAAAAACAAAACACCACCACCACCACCACCACCACCTGCCGAGATTCCCCTGTGAGATAGCATAGACATTAGCGCATTATTTCCTTCCTTCGGGAAGCTCGCTCATCTACGAGCCCCAAGCCATACACACAGGACAGTCTGGGAAGGCTCTGCAGGCTTCTGAGCCAGCAAGCGCTAGAGGTCCCAGCCTTCAGCCCTGAGGAGCTCCAGGCAAGAAGAGAGCCAGGCCTTTGTTGTACTGCGCTCCTGCCACCTCCATTTCTCTCCCCTTCCTCCTCACACACCACACCACACCATACCACAGAGCAAGGCCAGCACCTCATGCTTCTGAGACTGGGAACTGAGAGAGCACAGAACTGCTGTGCAACCCCACCCATTTTGGACTTCAGCGGGGACAATTCAGGGTTTGAGCCTGAAGCAATTCTACCCCTGGGAGACTCTTGGCAACAATCCTTAACTGTCACAAGTGAGGTGGATAGAGACAGACAGACAGACAGACAGACAGACCAAACTATTGGCAGTTAAAAGTGGAGACCAAGGATGAACAGGGCATCCTGAACAGGGCAGGCCCCTAGAGAATCACTTGAACTAAGACATCAGAAGGCAAGGTAGAGGAGCTGGTCCGCCTGAAGCCAGGAGGAGGATGCCTGTTTGAAGTGCTCCCCAGCTTCACAGCAGAAGGGCACAGCCCCCTTTTCCCTGGTCACTGCCTGCTTCCACCTCCCCAGCGCTGTGACCACAGGCAAGCATTGTCACCACACCCAGCTCAGATGCTCGCATCCTTCTTGCTCATCATTGAGGTCCAAGCTGTGTGTGGCTGGCCACCTCAGCACTCCCTAATAACTCGGCAATCACTACACTCCTGCCACAGACGGTGGCACTATTGGCAGCAACAACAATGTCAATTAATTCTCATCGAAATTTGGTGGGCATCGTGCTTAGCGGTCTAGGTGAATTCTATCTTTCAGTAGTTGTTCAATGGTTGTTTCAATAGCTGGTTAGCACAGAAACCAAACAGAGCTACCCAGTTTGAGTCAACGGTGGAATTAGTTTGCAAAGCCAAGACTGTGGATTCTAGCCCTCCAAACTCCTAGCCAGTAAACTCTACTGGGAAAAGGACTTTGTCACCAAAATAAACTTGGCAATCAGTCCCCAACTCAAGAGGAAATTTCATGCTGATCATTCAGTTTGAGTGCAGTTTTACAATTTGCCTTCCAAACTCCAAACTCCAGCTCAAACTCCGGGTTTTAAAGGCTGGGTTGTATCCCTCCCAGATGGAGTTTTAAACCCCAAGCCATACTTGGAGGACTGGCTTTAGGCCCGACTTCAGCCTTGAGGTCAAGTCCTCACAAAACCCAGGCTATTTGTGCATGCAAGCTGGAGGTTGTACGATGAGGGTCTGTGTAAGGGGCATCCTGTAGCAGCTCTCAGTCACAGTGTGGTCTGGGTGGCAGGACTTCATGCCCAGCAGCTCGCCACTGCAGCGGGCTCGGTACTTTGCTGCAACAGCGCTTCAACACGGTCTGGGGAGCTGGCAGGAGTAGGCTGCACATCCCCCCCCCCCCACACACACACAGTGCTCTAGGGCCACCCACTAGAAAGCCAAAAGCCTAGTGCTCTGGGCCCCAAGACTGGTAGGAAATTAAGGCCAGGGAAAGAGATCCCCAGAGGAAAACCTTGGCTCCTGAGAGAACTGAACCAAATCATCACCAGTTCTGCAGGCCACTGATAAGGCAAGAACAAGGCTCAGGGATGCCAGGTGGAGGTGAACCGTGGGGCGGGCGAGGAGGAAGAAAATGAACTCTCTTCACTTCTCTCTGAGCCTTGCCTCCCACCCCAGTTTGGCACCCAGGCGGGTTTAACGCAGGATTTCTTGCAGAGGGCCTCCCACGGAGCCTGGCGGGTTTTGTGCCGAAGCCACCCGTGAAGACCTGGTTTTAAGCAAGCCCTTCGAACCCACTGCAGATCTCGGCACACTCAGGGTCACTGCTGCAGACTGCCCCTGGATCCTGGCCAAGGACAAACCTGTGGATTTCATGATGCTGAAGGACTCACTAACACTCTCAACAAATCCTAGGAGGTAACGTCAACCGGGAAGGCACTACCAGTCACTGTTAGTCCATCGACCGGAATGCCAATGCAAGATAAAAGAAGATAGAAGCCTTGGCTGTCTTTAGTTTGGCACTGTGCCCCATCCAGGGAGGACTGAGAACTAGCCTGAGTGAGCCTGAAGTTCTGATAAAGGGAATGGGGAGGCGTGTGTGTGTGTGTGTGTGTGTGTGTGTGTGTGTGTGTGTCTCGCATGTCCCCTGGCTTGCTCTCCTGTACACAAAAGGGGGAATATCAAAAGCGTCTACCCCCAAGGGGCCCATGCTGTTGAGGGGGGGGAGAGAGAGAGAGAGAGAGAGAGAGAGAGAGAGAGAGAGAGAGAGAGAGAGAGAGAGACCCTGCATTGAGCCTGTTGAGCAATCCCAGCTACAGGTCTTTTCCCTTTCCCCCTGAGAGATTCTTTGCCTAGATACAGCGGTCGTTCGGGGTTCCTCTGGGTTTGTTAGCAAAAGGCTTCTGAAACGAAAAGAAGCGTTGTTGGGGGGTATCCATTAAGAAATCGGAAGACAGGGAGCCCCTGGACCTCACTGCTCACCCATTTTTAAATCCTCGAACTGAGGGAAATACCTGTCTGTGAGCTCACTGTCTTGGCGAAACTCCACGCACCTCATCTCACACAGATGCATGAAAAGCCCACACAGACCCCCAAGGAAGGTAGAGAGTGCAGTCCAAGGCACAGCGACTGTGAGGTTTCTAAGGTCCCGGAACCACAGGAGCTGGCGCCCTACAGCGCCAGCGGCCTCGGGTTGTCCGAATTCTCACCTAGAGTAGCGCCCAATACGCAATACGGAGGGGGAAGGGGTCGGGGGGGGGGGGGGGTGGGATGGGGGAACTTTTGCCTTTTTAAAAGAAGGCTAGAGCAACCCAAAGCCTATGAAGGGCGGGTATCTGGATTCTGCTCTTTTCTGGAGACCCGAGGTAGCAGCATGTGGGGCCTAACGCAGGAACACGGAGCTGGAGCAGAACCCCCGAGCTCCAAGAGACCTGTGGGTATGGGGAGAAGAGAGGGGGCTAGCTCTAAGGCGAGAAGCTGCGCTTGGACCTCTGCAATGCCGCAGCACAGAGTACAAGCACAGAGTGCCTGCCTAGCCTACAGCCTAAGCCTGGGAACCCGGAGGCAGGGGGATTTCTAAGAAAAAAAAAAAAGTTTATTTAAAATTTTGTACATAAATAAATAAATAAATATCTTCTGGCATTACAGAGACCGTACAATTACAGTCAGTCCCCAGAGGGGTCCACTGGAGGATGGGGAGAGGTCGCTTACAGCGGCTTCACTTGAGGGAACATAGCGCACGCACGTCGGAAGCAAACTGAGTCATTTTCCTCCAATACAATACCATTTGAGACACTTCTCTGTTAGGGGGATTTCAAACAGCAAGACCCGTTCCTGGCAAAAGGACACACGGCTTCCTGAGGAGAGGAGGGGAGGGGAGGGGAAAGGAAAAGGGAAAAGTTAAGTTCATAAACGTGTTGCATAAACAACCACTGTGGGGAAAGAGATGAGGACAAAAGAAAGAGAAGTTGATTAAAAGAAGAAGAAGAAGAAGAAGAAGAAGAAGAAGAAGAAGAAGAAGAAGAAGAAGAAGAAGAAGACGAAGAAGAAGCAAACAGCCATGGGGGGGGGGGCGGGGGAGTGGTGGTTTGAAAGGCCCAGGTTGACCGAGAAGGAGAGGGTAGTGGGAACCAGGAAGCCTGAACTAGCCCAGAGCCGGCAGGCAAGAAGGTGCGGGTGGCCAGCAAGGCGCCGAGCCTGCGCTTGCGTGCCTCTAGGGAAGAAGCTGTGTCCTGGGAAGGGGACCCAGAGTACTTGGGTCCGTCTCTCGAAGTCCTCCTAGACACCCTGGAGCCTAAGGGACAGAAGCACTGTCTTCAAGCCTCATGCTAAGGGCTCAGCTCTGCCTAGAGCCGAGTGCTACCGCAAAGCCCTACCAAGTCCATGGATTGGCAGCAGGTGCCTGGCAACCAGTCTTCGAGGTGCGGGAAGGGCTCGCGGGAGGTGGGAGTGAGGGTGTGTGGAGCGGGGAAGCGGTCCTCCAAAAGGCGCACCTAAGGAGTGACGGTGAGATCTCTGTCCTCCTTCCCGGAGGTGGACGGAGACGTGGGCAACTCGTCGTCATCCTCTGAGCACTTGGCGGAGGAGAGCGAAGAGCACTTGCAGCCTTGCGGTGCGCCCCCGCCGGCACCCGGCCCAGCTCCGCCGCCGCGGGGGCTGCTACCCTTGCCTTCTTTCTTGTGCTTCACTCGGCGATTCTGAAACCAGATCTTCACCTGCTTCTCCGACAGATTCAGATAGGTCGCGATCTCGATGCGCCGGAGGCGGGACAGGTACATATTGGAGGCGAACTCGCGCTCCAGCTCTAGGAGCTGCGTGCTGGTGAACGCTGTCCTCATCCTCTTGCTGCTGGGCAGCTGGTTCGAGCCGCTGTCTGGAGGGCATCGCGGGGGCACAGAGAGAGATCGAGATAGATAGATAGATAGATAGATAGATAGATAGATAGATAGATAGATAAGATAGATTACCAAACCTCCAAGCATTGGGCCTGATTTCCCGCTGAGTTGAGGCTAGCTTAAACCATGGACTTTCACACACACACAGACACACACACACAGACACACACACACACACACACACACACACACACACACACACACACACACACACCTTCCACTCACCATGGTCCACAGGCAGGCACCTCTTTGCCAAGCTTCTGAGTCTCTAACCCTCCCGGAATCACTTGTCCCTAACATCCCTTTAAGGAATTCTCTGAAGCTGACCTCCCCCCGCCCCGCCCCCAACGCCCCAGACCTTCAATCCATGCCCAGGTTTCTGCGTCCACTACTCTGAGCGCCCCTCTAAGGATCCTAACCGCCCTTTATAGTTCGCCCTTTCCCCATCCCTAGCTTGCCCACGGCGACCACCGGTTTCCCCAAGCCAGCTCGCGCGGGAAGCCCGCTTACCCACGGAGATGCAGTGAAACTGCCTGGGATCTGGCAGCGGATAGGAGGTCTGGTAGAGCGCGGCTGCTGCTGCGGCCGCGGCCGGGCCGTGGGCGACTCCTGGAGACACGGAGTGCTGGCGGCCCAGGGGTGCGTGGCAGTACTGCGATCCGAAGGGAGGGAAGGATGCCTTGAGTAGCGGCAGCGCCGGCGGCCCGGGCGGTCCATGCAGCTGCGAAGCGGTGACGCAAAGGGGACACACGCACAGCAAGCCGGCCTTGCGCGCGTGGCAGGCGCCCGGCGAGAGGCCGTGCAGCGCGTGCGGCGGGGGGACCGCGTAGGGGAAGAGAGGTGGCGGGCTGCCCTCCGGAGCTTTCTTGTCGCCGGCCTCCCGCAGCACAAGGGAGTCCACCAGGAAGGAGCGCGGCATGGCGCCGGCGCGCGGTCCACCCGCCGCCAGCCCGCCCGAGGGAACTGCGGATCCTGGGCTGGCTTCCTCCGGCTGCGGTCGCCCGCAGCTGCCCGGGCCCCGGAGGCTCCACGCGCGGCCTAAGCCGGGGCTGAAGTCACCTCGGCTGCTGCTGCGGGAGCCGCCCGGAGCGCGCGAGGTGCTGGCCAGCGCTAGTGGTGCTGAAAGACGTCGGCGCCGCCGCTTAAATAGGACTATTGCCATGTGATGGGCTACGCCAGGAGCGGCCGGGGCCTCTCAATAGGGTTTTTGTGCCCTTTCTCTTGGCATTCACTCTGCACGCTTCCTCATTATTTCACTTGTTAACTAAATGAACTGCATAATGTACTCCATTCTTGTCAACCCCACCCACGCCGTAACAGGCGCACTCGCCCCCCTCCTCTCCCCCTTTCGGGTTTATTTTCTCATTCTCCCGCGATTTAATATTCTTTTCTTTCTCTTTATTTCTTACTCGCCTTTGGCTTCGCGCTGGCGATAGGCCCGTTTATCTTATTGATTTCGCACCCGGGCTGCCTCGCTTCCACGGATCCCCGTGGGCGCTCACCCATCGCCTGTGCTCATTTGCTCTTGGTCCCTTCTTTCTGTTACCTCTTCCTTGACTGTCGCTCCCCCCCACTCGCCCCCACCAAGTACATTGCTGTCGCTTAGTTCTCTCAGCTCAGCTCTGCATCCCGCGAGCGTCCTAGCAGACGGCCACCATTCCCACCTGTGGAGTCCCTTCTCGTCCCAGTATTGGAGACAGAAGACCAGGGCTCCTGAGGATGGGAGAAGGGCTCCCTATCCCTCATTTAAGACTAACCTCATCCCGGTCCTCTTGTTTTCTCGGAATTTTTCAAATGGTCTCAACTTTGGTGTTGCCTAGGAGCCCCAGTGTTTGTTCGGTGGACCCTTGCCAACCAACCCCTTCCTTCAACGGGGCCGTGTATGTAAAGAAACAAAACAAAACAACAACAACAACAACAACAACAACGTTGATAGATACAGAGCGCGGGGAGTGAAAGCCTCGTTCGTGCATAGAGGAAGCTCTCCCACCCCACCAAACGTGGCGAGCGTGGATGGTCTAGACTCGCACAGACGTTGCGCGCGCACTGTCCACTCGCACACGCTCCACTGGACTCGCGGGTGCACTCCAAACCGTTGCCTTCACACCGCTGGAGAGAAAGGATCGGCAGTTTCCCAGTTTCGCTTGCCGTTTGCTTCTTCCTCCCGTTGCGTCACTTTTTTTTCCCCCCTTGGCCACACAATAGTTAAACAACTTCAAATGTCCCTCTCTGTGTTCGCAGTATCAGTTAAAAAAAAAAAAAAAAAAAATCCCGGGATTCAGAGCTGTTTCGGTCCCTGTGCGTTTTCCATACAATGGGAAATTAGCATAAACATTTCGAATGTATTACTTGTCGATTTTATAAATCGCTACAGTCACCTGTTCTCAGCCGGCAACGGAATCCTGAGACCAGGATGTCGGAGCTTTCCGGAGGGGGGTGGGGAAGTCAGTGCAAGGCTGCCCAAACCCGAGTCGTTTGCACGGGTTTGTACTGTTCATGATATCCCCGTGGTAGGAGCAGCCACAAACAACTGGTTTAAAAAAAAAAAAAAAATCAAGGATGATTTGTTATGGGAGAGAGAGTGTGTGTGGGAGCAACTGCTTCTACAATGGGAGAGTCGCAGTCCGGGGAAACTAACTTGTGTGGAGGGCGTGCCATCTCTCCACGTAGCAGGAGTGAAGGCTCACTGGTCCCCTGGTGCTTGGCATGGGTGCCCCCAAGCCATGGTCTTGGCCCCAAAGCTCCCGCAAACCAGCCGGGTACGCATCAATGCAGCTTAATTTCCGTTCTAATTGCTCTCTGGGAAATTTGGGCTGGGCTGGGTAGAGGAAAGCTGCGACTGGCGAGGGACTCCCCGCTGGGCTGAGGCGGGCTAGGGAGGAGAGGGTGTGGACGCGGCCCGAGGGTAGAAGGGGAGGCCCGCTGCGCCCCAGAGTTGGCAAGCCAACCGAGGTGCCAATGCAGGGGCCCTCCTGGGAGCCGCCCAGCGCCCCAGGCGAGGAAAGGGTTAAAAGCCCTTGAATACAAGCAAGGCCAAAGCTACTGGGAAAGAGTATGGAGGGGTGGGGTGGGGGAATAACCAGTTTCCCCGTCTCCCTCCAGGCCCTGGACCGTATTGAATGTCATTGAAGAAAGTTTTGAATGCCAGATAAAGAGAGGCGAATTAAAGTGTGTGACAGGGGAGGATAAGCAAACACAAAGAGAAACTCTGTCACACTTTGGGACAAAATCCGTGGGCTTTTTACCAAGTCTCTTCGCTATGATTGAATTAAGTAATAGGAAAACATTTTCTTTCAGTTTAGAACCATTAGACAAAACCTTCAAAGCGAATAACACTTTTTAATGTGTGGCCCCACAGTGGATTGGGGTTTGTGCCGAAACGTTGAAACGGTTGGTTGTGTGTGCAACTGGGAGCCCCAGCGCAGGGACTGTACTGTCCCGGGGTGTTTTCACCCGGCCGGGGAGAGAAGGTGCTCACGACCCGCTACCTCCACACTCCGTGGGGGGCTCCCTGCTCCGTGTTCCCAGGTCACCGCTGTGGCCTGGCGATCACCAGGTAGAAAGTTCTGTGCCGCTGAGCAGCAGGGGCTGCTAGGCCCGTGCCCGGAGCGCACGGTGGCCCCTTCGCCCTTGCCCTCTGCCTCTGGAGCAGCCTGCGTTCCCCAGTCTCTCTCGATTTCTCTCCCGCGGCAGGGAGAGGTTTTTCTGCTCAAATCTGCAGGCAGAACTCGCTTCAGCTGAACTGTTCTCCGCTGAACAAACGCCCCCTAGGGAGGGGCAGGGTGGGAGCAGGCAGCCGGATTAGCCTGACAGCCGGCGACAGGGCCCCCCGAGAGCCCCTCGGCCCCAGCGCCCGCTTCCCCGCCCCCAAGCTGGTTTTCAAGTGTCCATGAAGTATAGCTCAAACTGGAGACGTTTCTGCCATCCAGGCTTTTTCTCCCCCGGTGCACACCGCGGCCTCCCTTGCGAGCTATTTGCAAGGGGGGGGGGGGAATTGCACAAATGTGGACTTTTTCTATCTCCACACTCCCCCCCCCCCCAACGAAAGGTCACTTGCCTCCTTAGAGACGCCCGCTGCCTTATTTAAAACGCTATCCCTCTCCCTGCCCTCCCTGGCTGCCCAGCTCCTGGCCTTTGGAAGTCTTAGTTCGTAGAGCCGTTTGCTCATTCGCTTTTCTGTCTCCCTCGCCATCTTGAAATGCGTACTCTGGGGGGATTTGAGGGTTTGCTCAATCTATTACAAAAAATGTTCCTAGCTCATGGTAGGTCTTAATGTACGTTTGTTGGACCAATAGCTCGACGAGAAAGAGCTCACTCTGGAAGCAGGGCTCCTCAGGATTTTCTGGTGTGACCGCCTGGTTCCACCTGGACCCTGAGGAGCCTATGGAAGACACGGTGAGACCCTGGAGGTCAAGGGTCTCCGGATCTCCCAGTCGCCCTCATCCTCAGAACCTGGATCTTCATAAGAGCTCAAAGTGTCTGTTCGCTGAATATCAGACCAATACACCAAACAGTGGCCCACCCACCCAGCCCCAGCCGCGGAGGCAGGCTCTTGTGGAGACAAAATGGCTTCCATTCAAGGCTGTTCCTCATGTGGAAAGACCTCAGGTCTCAGGGCTTCCCTGTTTATAGAAGAGAAGAGGCTGAGCTGGACAGGGAAGAGACACATACAGTGCACACCTAGAAATACCTGTACAGTTCTGCCTTTTCTGTCTGAGGTGCGGGAGAATTCCTGCTGTAAAGAATTTGCAGCTGGGTGTGGTGGCGCAGGCCTGTAATCCCAGCACTCGGGGAGGCAGAGGCTGGTGGATCGCTGAGAGTTCGAGGCCAGCCTGGTCTACAAAGTGAGTCCAGGACAGCCAAAGCTACACAGAGAAACCCTGTCTCGAAAAACAAAAAAACAAAAACAAACAAACAAAAAAAAAAAAAAAAAAAGAAAGAAAGAAAGAAAGAAAAAAGAAATTGCTTCCTGAGCAGGGGTCTAGCCAACTGGCTCAGGGGCCTGCAAGTTGGTCCAATGAGCAGAGGCAGAGAAAGCCTGGGGTGCCAGTGAATGCTGCCTGGAGCCAGGGGCAGAAGATGCCTCAGAAAGATGTGGACTGTGATGACCACACATGGGTGTGCACAGGAAGTGGAGGCCAGTTTGTAGAGAGCCATACCAACACTCTTGGTTTTCGGCACGCGGCCCAAGATTTATTTATTTAGGTTTTTGAGAGAGGCTCTCTCTATGTAGCCCCTTCTGTACCAAAACTGGATATATATATATCCAGTTGCTTAAACTCTTAAAAAGATCCACCTGCTTCTGACTCCTGAGTGTTGGGATTAAAGGCATGCACCACCATGCCTGACTCCCAAGATATTTTTTCCTCCCCCCTCCTACCCCCTTTCTTCTTGGTTTTTGGAGACAGGGTTTTTCTGTGTAGCCCTGGTTGACCTGGAACTAGTTCTGTAGACCAGGCTGGCCTTGAAATTTCAGAGACCCACCTGCCTCTGCCTTGGGATTAAAGGCATGTGCCACCACTCCTGGCCAAGTTTTTTGTTTCAGATGTATGTTTTGCCTACATGTATGTTTGTGTACCACATGCATGATGGTGCTCTCAGGGGTCAAAAGAGAGGGGATTAGAACTGGAGTTACAGATGGTTGTGAACCACCATGTGGGTGCTGCAAATAGAAGTGGGGTCCTCTGAAAGAGCAGTTTTGTTCTTAAGCACTGAGCCCTGCCCTCACTGCAAGGCCACATTCCTGAGGTTTTTAAATTGGGGTGGGGGACTAACCAAGTCAGATGTGAGTCGGAGAAATGTGATCTGAGGTCCCTTGGTGGAGATAGAAAGAGACCAACAATTTAGTTTGCAAATTAATGAGCGGACAGGGAGATGAAGAAAGGAGAAGGCTGAGCTATGGAGTGCTGGGGAAGGAGAGCAGGGCAAGAAAGAGAAACTACTCAGAGAAACTAAAGAGGAATTAATGACCAGGGCCAATTAAGGGCTTCAAAAAGGGTTCCAAAAGCCCATGCCACCATTCCCAGTTGGCATTCTCTGTCTGTCTGTCTGTCTATCTGTCTGTCTGTCTGTCTCTCTCTCTCTGTCTCTGTCTCTCTCTGTGTCTGTTTGTCTGTCTGTCTGTCTCTCTCTCTCTCCCTCTGTCTCTATCTCTGTCTCTCTGTCTCTCTCTGTGTCTGTCTGTCTGTCTGTCTGTCTGTCTGTCTCTCTCTCTGTCTCTCTCTGTGTCTGTTTGTCTGTCTGTCTGTCTGTCTCTCTCTCTCCCTCTGTCTCTATCTCTGTCTCTCTCTCTGTGTCTCTGTCTCTCTCTGTGTCTGTCTGTCTGTCTGTCTCTCTTTGTCTCTGTCTCTCTCTGTGTCTGTTTGTCTGTCTGTCTGTCTGTCTGTCTCTCCCTCTGTCTCTATCTCTGTCTCTCTGTGTCTGTTTGTCTGTCTGTCTGTCTGTCTGTCTGTCTCTCTCTCTCTGTCTCTGTCTCTCTCTGTGTCTGTTTGTCTGTCTGTCTGTCTGTCTCTCTCTCCCTCTGTCTCTATCTCTGTCTCTCTCTCTTTGTCTCTGTCTCTCTCTGTGTCTGTCTGTCTGTCTGTCTCTCTTTGTCTCTGTCTCTCTCTGTGTCTGTTTGTCTGTCTGTCTGTCTGTCTGTCTCTCCCTCTGTCTCTATCTCTGTCTCTCTGTGTCTGTTTGTCTGTCTGTCTGTCTGTCTGTCTGTCTCTCTCGCTCTCTGTTTCAGGATGTGAACTCTTAGCTATCACTTTTCTGCTTTTAGGATTTCTTCCACCATGGTCATGAGCACCAACCCTCTGATACTCTGAGCTCCAAATTAAATGTTTTCTTTTATGCATTGCTTTGGGCAGGTGTCTTTTCACAGCAATAGAAAACTGACTAAGACAACACTTAAGACACCTGGAGGCAGAAAAAGGACAGAGAAAAAACAGAAGATATGGAAAACTGAATTAATATATAGGCCTGTCCACCCTGGAAGGCCTGCCACATAAAATGCAAATAAAACACAGGACACCTAGAAAAGTTCAAATTTCATATAAACAAAATAATTTTTAGTATAGTTCAGTCTCCAATATTATGTGAATGCACACAGCAAACTTATGCTAAACATGCGTTTGTTTAACATTCAAATGTAACTGATGTCCTTTGTTTAGCCTGGTTGTTTGGGCCTGAGACAACTGCTCAGAGCTCCTATACATCACCCACCCCAGACAGAGATCTGGGCTTGAAGGGAGACCTGTCCATGACCACAGAGTCTGTGAGTAGCTGTCTGGGTTTTCTGAATGAAAAGTGGGGAGCTGTCTCCTCTAGTGGGGTGCTGACCCCCGATATTTGTCTCACAGCTCCAGGCGGTGGAGACATTTGGCTGGAGTGGAGACCTCCACCTTGGAGAACTTTTATTCACAGACTGCTGGGAGGACTTGGAACTCCCCAGAAAGCAGCTTCAGTTTGGGGTGGGGGGGTAGAGGTGGGGGGGAATGGATGGGGGTGGGGTGGGGGGGTAGAGGTGGGGGGGTGGGAGGGTGTTGTTAATAGCAGTATCAGTTTTTGTTAACCCAGGTCCTCCCCAGTACTGCATAGACACTCTATTACTAAGCCACACCCCAGCTACTGAGAGAATTATTAAGGGCCTGCTTCTAAGGGGTCTCCTGTCAGGATCGACTCCAAAACAAGGAGGATGAGTAGAATTTGCCTTAAGGTCACATCTTGTGTTGTTGTTATTTTTGTTTGGTTTTTGGTTTTTAGCCTTGGCTGTCCTGGACTCACTTTGTAGACCAGGCTGGCCTTGAACTCACAGAGATCCACTTGCCTCTGCCCCTCAAGTGCTGGGATTAAAGGTGTGTGCCACGAGTGCCGGCTAGGGTCATAATCTTTTATTTGCTCTTTTATTGCTCTAGAATTCTAAATAGTTGAAAGAAATAGGAGAGCGGTGTATGAGAAAATAAGAGCCATTAAAAAAAAAAAAGAACAGTTCTGTCTAGTTTTTTTTTTTTTTTTTTTAAACATGTTAAGAAAAGGCTAGGCTTAGTGGCACACTCCTTTAATCCCAGCACTCAGGAGGCAGAGGCAGAGGCAGGTGGATTTCTGTGAGTTCGAGGCCAGTTAGGGCTACACAGCGAAACCCTGTCTCAAAACAAAAGAACTATGGTAAGAAACACACAGTATCCAATTCTTTAACCACGTCAGTGGTGTTAAGTGTTACAGGGACCCACATTGCTGGGTAATGGGTCTCCAGTGTGGGTCGACTTGCAACCTTCAGTCTGTTGCATTAAGCAATTTCCACTTCTCCCCATCTGGAATCTTGATAATGTAATTACCATCGAACTTTACACTTTCTTCTCCCACCCTGTGCCTCTAGACTGAACCCAGAGTACTGGGCATGTGATACAAACAGGGTCTCTCTGAGCCAGCCCTACCATTGTGACTTATGTCTATGCTTGTCTTAACTCTAGACATCCCAAGCCAGAGGCAAAAAGAGACTCTCTCTCTCTCTCTCTCTCTCTCTCTCTCTCTCTCTCTCTGTGGTGGGGTGTTTCAAGACAGGGTTTCTCTGTGTAGCCTTAGCTGTCCTAGAACTCGCTCTGTAGACCAGGCTGGCCTCAACCTCACAGAGATCTGCCTGCCTCTGCCTCCTGAGGGCTAGGATTAAAGACACGCGCCAACACTACCTGTCTTCTTTCCTTTCTTAAATTAATTACTTTCCTTAAAGATAACGTGTACGTGTGTATACGTGCATGCATGCACATGAATGTAGGTGCCCACAGACATCAGATCCCACCCAGAGCTGAAATTACAGGTGGTTGTGAGTCATCCAGTGTGGGTGTTGGGAACTGAACTTGCGCACTCTACAGGGACAGTACACACTCTTAAGGGCTGCACTGTCTCTCTAGTGCCCTTCCTGAATCTTACAGTGCTGTCCAGGCTGGCCTATGAACTCCAGGAGTCCTCCTCCGACCTCAGCCTTCGCAGAGTACCTGCCCCTGCCTCTTCGCAGAGTACATCAGCTAGAGGATGTGGAGGGTGAGTTGGCTCTGACACTCAGACCCAGAGCCTGAGGCGTGACTGGCAGGCTCTCTGCCACGAGGGCCACTTTTATATTGGGACTGAGTGCTGGTTTCTCACGTGGGGGGGGCATTCAAGAGTCAAGTCCTAAGATGTCTGGGACATAGTTCCTAGCAAACTGTGTTCCTTAGGCTGTGGCTGTATTTGCAGGCAACATTTCACCTGAAAGCCTACAACAGGAGTGTGAAGGAAGAATCTTTTCAAATAAAGTCGGAGATGTATAGGGCCCCCATTGGTAACTAGAGCTCACTGGTAACATGAAAGATCAGAAAGGCTTGGGAAACCCTTTGAATTCATGCATCTCTTAACTTTTAGAAAATTAGAAATTTGTAAAATTTCTAAGATTTAGAAAACAGAGCCAGGCATGGGGGTGCACGCCTTTAATTCCAGCACTCGGGAGGCAGAGGCAGGCAGATCGCTGTGAGTTTGAGGACAGCCTGGTCTACAAAGCGAGTCCAGGACAGCCAAGGCTAACACAGAGAAACCCTGTCTTGAAAAACCAAAAGAAAAAAAAAAGAAAGAAAGAAAGAAAGAAAACAGACCCTTTTCTCTTCCGTTATTTCATGTTATTACCCGTTACTTTGGTTTCTATGTGTCCCCAGATTCCGTGTGTTAGAAGCATTCCACAATGCCCTAGAGCTGACTTGAAGAGGTGACTAGGTCACGAGGGGTCTGCTTTCATGAATGGACAATCTCATAATTGCAAGAGAATAATTGTTAGAAAGGTGACTTCCGGCGCTGGCGAGGCAACCCAGTGGTTAAGGGTTCTCGCTGCTCTTCCAGAGGGCCCAAGCCCAGTTCTCAGCATGCACATCAGGTGGCTCACAATCCCTGCAACTCCAGCCCCAGCTGTTTGTATTCCCTGCCTGGCCTCTGAGGGCCTGTGTGCACACGTGGCACAGACACGTACAGAAACCCAAGGCCGACTGGTCTGGTGTGAGCAGGGCGAACGAGAGACACTGCCTCAAACAAGCTTGGGAAATGAGGACCGACACTGAGGTTGCCCTCTGACCTCCATATAGAGGCCAGGAGCCATGTGCACAATCACTTACACACGTGAGCATGCACGCGCATGTGCACGTGAAGTCTCTCTTACACTCTCCCCTTGCACAGAGTTCACGGGTTTGCCCTGGGATAGGTCTGCAGCCTCTTCGGTCTTGTTTCAGGAACCACTGTTTATACATTTGTGAAAGCCAGAGCTTACCAATCAGGGCAGAATGGGCTCTTAGCCCACAGGGCTGTGTCTGATTTTGTTCCTTGTGTGGAGGGATGTCAGGCCATTGGTGAAGTTTTTCTGCGTGTATGTGACACCTCCATCCTGAGGAACTGGCCTCAGCTGTGCCTTTCACATCATCAACACTACCTGAAGCAAAAGGTTGTTTCTGTTCTGAGCTTGTTCGTCAACAGACTAGACCATCCTAGTAAGGGTGAAAGGGAGATACGCTTGTAGATTTAAAAAGGAGTGAGGCAGGTCTGGAACGGACAGGAACAATCCCCCTTGAGGTGGTTTGTAATGAAAGATGGCCTCCTTACCATAAGTAGGTCTTGCCTTTAGAACAACCAGTTTGCCCCTTAAAGGTGGACGTGATCTGAGTCACCCGTCAGATTTGTTTGTGGCTCACCAGGGCATTCCCACCAGCAAGCTGGAGTTGGCCTGGCTTCTCCCCTTCCTCGTCTGCAGCAGAAGCCAGCAGCTCCAGGATCAGCCAGGTGACAGCATTCGAGGGAGCAAGATAGCCCAACAGCTGCCCTCTGGAAATGCCCAGGTTAGATTCTCTCTCTCAGCTTCCTGCTTGCTGAAAGCCTGGAGCTCAAAGCCACAGAGGGCAGGAGGTTGGGAAAGAGAGAGAAGCCGGAGAGACAGAGTGACAAGGGGCGTGTAAGTCTGCATGGCAATGTGATGAAATTTGGGGAGTAGAAGGCTTAGTTGAAACACTTCTTGTAGTGCCTAGCACAGGGAGTGTTGAGTTTCAGTCTGAGACTTGGCCCCAAAGATGTGGCCAGAACACCAAGCTGCCACTCTGTATTCCCGGTCCCCTCTTTTTTTACCAATCAACTTGTTTTTCAACCCAGGTTGTTCCTGTGATAAACAAAACCCTTCATTTCTCCAGCCCAGGAATTCTAGAAAGAGAGGAGTGGCTGGCTGTTCAGTAACTGGCAGCTCATCTCTGAGGACCAGGGAGGGAGCATCTTCCCAAATTCTCCGGCACAGGACCAGCAGAAGAAAGGCGTTAGCATCCGATGGAGAGAGAGCATCGAATGTACCTCGCATTAGCAGACAATATTGCCTTGATTGCAGACAACACACATGAATTGAACTGATAAAGGAATCTTACCATCAAAGCCAGAAATGAGCGGAAATTAACTTTAACAAAGTAAGTAACTGCGTGGAGGGACAGATCGAAGGGGCCCCCGCCACATCCTCTGTGCGTTGCAGACACAGAGGAGTAAAGAGTCCGGGCCCATCAGTAAGCAGGAGGATGATTAATAAACACTTATAGGGACATTCATCCGACAGGCGACTGACAATGATGAGGAGAAGGGGCATTCCTCTTGATAGACGTATCTGAAATGCTCATTTAGTCCTTTTTGATGGATTTAAACGTCCAGGTAGTCTTTCTCCATAGAGATTGATTTGGAAATGGCGCTGGGTTAAAAAGAAGGGATAGGGACTTAACTACCTTGGCGTGGAAGGAAAATGTATTCACCCTCGTCATCAGTGCCCAGACGGAGATGTGCAGAGCCTGGGAGAGCACATGCACTCCCTCTCAGGTGTAAAGCAGGCTGGACCGGCCGGCAAGAAGCCATCTTGTAAATGGCGTTAGTGACTAAACACTGCTCAAGTCTTCTTCTTCCAAGTTCAAAACAGGTGTTGCAGGCAAAGACTCATACGTAAAAATGGAATAAATAAATCTAAAAAGAAATGGAGTTAGGCAGAAATGGCAATAAATAGAAGGAAAACTCCTTGCCCACCACTCACAAGTAGCTGCCTGCACTTTGGCTTATATGATTCTAGGTTTTTGTTGATGCTGTTCCTTCCTGTTCTGGATGCTGAGAATAGACCACTGGGCCGTCATGTGCAACTGTTAAGTTGTTAAAATTTACTATTATTATTATTATTATTATTATATTTTATTTTGATTTTTTTAAGACAGGGTTTCTCTATGTAGCCCTGGCTGTCCTAGACTCACTTTGTAGACTAGGCTGGCCTCAAATTCACAGCTATCCACCTGCCTCTGCCTCTCAAGTGCTGCGTGCGCCACTGCACCTGGCCTGTTAAGTTTCTTTATGTAAATATCACGAAGAAACTCATTGTTCCCTGGGTATGGAAGGTAAGTGCTCTGCCACTGAGCTAAGTCTTCAGCAAGACCTCCCCCTCCCCCCCATTTTTCCATGTGGAAAATAGTTTTGATCTTTTTTCATTTAATAGAATACTCTTACTCATTAATATAGCCAGCCCAAATAACATTTACTTACTTACTTACTTATAGACAGGCTCTCAGTGTGGAGTTTAGGCTGTCCTAGAACTCACTCTGTTTTTTGTTTTTTTTTTTGTTTTTTTTTTTTTTGGTTTTTCGAGACAGGGTTTCTCTGTGTAGCCTTGGCCATCCTGGACTCACTTTGTAGACCGGGCTGGCCTCGAACTCACAGTGATCCCCTTGCCTCTGCCTCCCGAGTGCTGGGATTAAAGGCGTGTGCCACCACGCCCGGCCTGGAACTCACTCTGTAAACCTTACTTGGCTGAAACTCACAGAGATCCACCTGCTTCTGCCTCCTGAGTGCTGGGATTAAAGGTGTGTGCCTCCATGTCAGCAAGAAACCAACATGGTCCTCATTTACCCAGGTCTTGCTGTACAAGTCAATCTTGACATTGTAGCTGGCTGCAAACTCCTTGATTCCTTCGTTAATTTCTGGCTCTTGCCTCCCAAACTGGTTGCAAGGGAAGGCCAAGATTTGTAAACCACACTTGGCAAACCAGGCATGCAGATCAACTCGCTGAGTATAGTTTACCTGGGTTTTGCATCATTGCAAGGCTGTGTTGGTGACGGTGCACACAAAACCCTCGTACTTATTCAGGCAAATCCTGTGCCGGTCAACATCCTTGGCTGAGAATTCATGCATGGAGCTCGCACAGAGCCAGTCTTCACAGGACGTGCACATGGCGCCTGCCAGGTCGGGTGCAGTGAGAGTCCTGCATTTTCTGAAGAAAGACAGATTTTTTTTTCTAGGATTCATTCAATTCTCAAGGGGTTTTCAGAGTGGTCTCTATTTTCTACTTCAATACAATTTTTCTTACTATTTAAGAGAATAATTGTGTGTGTGTGTGTGTTTGTGTGTGCACGCACAGTCACTCAAAAAGACCAGAAGAAGGTGTCAGATCCACTGGAGTTTCAGGCAATTGTGAGTCATCTGACATAGGTGCTGGGAATTGAACTTGGGTCCTCTGAAAATAACATGTGCTCTTAACCCCTGAGCCAATTTTCTAGTCCCTGCTTTTCCTCACTGGAGAGAGTTTTGCAGTATAGTCCACATGGCTGGAACTCCTTATGCAGCCCAGGCTGGCCTTGAACTTGAGTCTTCTAGCCTTGCCTTCTAGGCTAGGATCACAGGCCTGGATCACGATGCCTTCCTAGGCTGCTGTTTCTGATTGTGAACTCAACCCGTGAGTGAGCACTGATGGGCCCCTCACATTATAGTGGGCCGTTCTAAATGGTCGCTACTGCCTAAGACTGGAGAGTCTTTCCAAGGAAAAGCGCTGATGTCTCGTCTTGGGTGTGATAATAACACCAAGGGCAAACTACATGCCCAGTCCCTCATTAGCCAGAATCAACAGAGTCTCCTCTAGTCTAGACCTGGGAGCAGGATGATGGAATGAAGTGTATTCATTCCCTGCATAGTCCCCACGACAAAGACCTGCTGGTTGCCGTCTCTGTGGCTGTGGAGGTGCCAGGCCTGGAGGCTCCCTTTGGATTCTCACATGGCCGGAGGCAGTGATGGACAAAAGACCCCAGTTGAAGTCACAGCTGAGCCTGTCAGCTGGGGACCCATGACTGTTTCTGTAAAGGAAAGGCAGAACACTACTGATAGAGTGTGTTGCTGGGCACAGGCCGCCACAGCTGAGCTCTCTAAAGGGTGGGCTTCCAGCTCGTCCAGCCAGTCGCAGGGGTGGGGGAGGGTGGGGGAGGGTGGGGGCACTTATCTTGAAGTTTCCTTCTTCAGGCATCAAGGGAAATGTTTGCTCCGCCCACAGGAGACTCTAGCAGAAAAGTGCTTCCGCCAAGCCAGTTGGACTTCTATGTTTCTCCACATCACCAAAGTCAGGCAGCTACCAGGGTTAGGCAGGATTGAGCACTGGCCTCTCTTGCTCAGTCTCTGCTACACAGGAGCCGTGCCTCAGGAGTCCTGCGCGCCCGGTCTGAAGCTCGTGAGCTGTGTGTCTAAGAGAGCTTTGAATGTGGCCCCGAAGAATGGTGCATGACACCGAGGGAAGGGATGAAGAGGAGATATGGCGGCTAACTCTGCTTTCACGTCCTGGAGTTGCCTCTGAGATAGCTGGGGACACTGTTAGAAAGTATCCACTGTCACTGTCCGCTGGTGCAGCCTTAGCTTCCCCTACCTGTCTCAACCCCGACAATGTCAAGCTACACTCGTTAAGCTGCTGGTGGTAGGCTAAAGCACCTATCGTAGTCTGGTTGTGTGTCTATAACAGAATCCCCGAGGCTGGGTAAAACTGTAAAGATAAGAGAGTAATTTGGTTTGAAATCTAGACGTTGCAAAGTCCATGATCAGGAGGCTACATCTGGCGAGAGCCTTTCTTCTGTGTCCCTCCCGGAAGAGGAGGGATAAGGGCGGGGGAGCAAGAGAGAGCCACTCATGTTTTTTCATGACAGATCCCCCTTCAAGGTAACCCGTGCACCTTGTAACACTAGTCCTGCCCTCATAACCCAGGCCTCTCACTGAGTTTTGCCTCTGATACTTCCCCTGGGGATTTAAGCTTCTAATGTGTGAACTTTGGGGAGCACATTGAAATCACAGTTGTGTATGGGCTCAAACATCCGGAGCTGTCAGGGGTGGGCAGGACTTCGCTCAGCCATTAGAACCCAAATGAGGCTGATTCCTTCTCTGAAACTCTGTCGGGTACGGGTGCCTAGGACCCATCAGAAAGAAATCTGGGGGGGCCAGGGTAGCAGAGTGGTAGCCGGGACTAAGAGGCTTGGATCCGTTTTCTTTTAACAGCCATCCACTGTGCTGCCAGCAAGGCAAAAGAGGAACTAGCGAGGTACGATCAGTGCCCACACAGAGCCTTGCACATGCGCAAAGGAGAGCACGAAGCCCCCACACGCAACGCTAAGGGCCGGAGGAGAACCTGGAGATGTGAGGGATTTGAACGGAGAATTTGGACAGTAAGAAGGTGATGTCTGGTGTGCAGCAGAAAAAGACATATTTTAGAAGGGAGGACTCATGAGGCAGGTCTGAAGGGCTGTTTTCCGGACGCGCATGCGTGGCTCTGCTTCCTTAGTTCCAAGACGCATCTGATATGGGGTGGGTTTGGGGAGTCCATAAGACAAAATGGAAGAAGATACAGAGCACAGCCCACGGTGACACCACATAGGGTGAACATTTGGTCTCTTCTCATGATGTCGCAGGCTCCGCAGCATCGGCACCGTCTCCTTATAGCCGTAACATGGTGGCTTGCAGGTGACAGAGGTCCACTGTGCATATGCTGGCAGGTGACCCACAGTGGGATGTGCTTTCCTCTTCCCCCCATTCGCCCCCGCCCGCGCTATTGTCCTCACTCCCCACCCTTCTCCTCACAGCTGGAGGCCCAGCCTCTCTGTCTTTCCCTTCATGCTTTGCAGCCCCAGTTTTCCTCTCTAAGGCATATGGCGCCAACAGTCTCTCCTAAGGATATTGCCTTGTTCACACCATCACAATAGCAGTCTGGACATGTAAAAGCCTTTTGTTGTCTGCATCTTGTAGAAAATATCCCTGGCACTTCTGTCCCGGAGAGGACTTGGGAGAATTAGAGAGGATGCTGGTCTGAAGGTGAGAAAACAAATTGGGATGCAGCGTGGGTCAGCTACCCGTGTGCTTCTGGGAATTACCGTGTTGAAGATAGGGAGAGGCGCTTGGCCACTCTGGTGGCTTCCTTTGTTCTCCTCTTTGGGTTGTGAAAAATCAGTTATCATTACCTTACTTGTTGGAAGTATTGTTATATCGGTCTTGGTGCCGCACGGTACCGCAGATACTCAGCCGGCGGAGCCCAAGGAAGCCCTGGTCTGAATACAAAATTCTGTCTGAAAAAATTTGGGGGATGGTGCATTTACAGGGGTGACAGGGTGAGGGAAGGGAGCTATTTCCAAGTCTCCTGCAGAAGCAGAGCTGCGTCCTGGTGCGGCGTGAGACGTGAGGAGCGGGCTTCTTGGAGCTGCAATGGCTACACATACCTGTGGTTTATTTGCAAGGCAGCCATGGCGCTGGGCAGGGCTGTGGAGACGGGCAGCCTGTCTTGAGGCCGCTGCTGTGAGTGAAGAAGCACTAGGCTCAGAATCATTCAGATCAGTGGCCATAGCCAGTCCCAAACCTTATTAGAGGTGTGACCTAGAATAAGTGTTTCTCTTCTTTGGGCCTAAGTGTTCTCAACAGAAAAGCAAAGATAAAGATTGCTGACTTTGTCTCACACGGGCGAGCACAGCACTCAAAGGAAAGGATGGGAAATGTTTAGAAACCTGAGACTCCACGTCAGTGTATGGTGCCACAGCTACTGTGTCTTCCAGGCCCTTCTGAGGGTGTCTGAGGTTACTGTGGAATGTCACTTAATAACTGGGCCTGTCTTGGGGCTCCTGAGTATGTGGGGTTAGCTGAAAGTCCTTGCCCTCTTTGGTGACCCATCTGTCATCTCTGAGACATACAGCAAAGCCATCCCAGAATGGCCAGCACTCCACACACGTCACCATGGCCAAGGGATTTGAGGAACCTGGGCTGGATCCCATGGCTAGTGGACTTCAAAGGGTCCAGGCTTGTGAATGTAAGTGGTCCAAGGTCACAGAGGAGGTTGGCTAACTCCTGCAAGGTGACAGTCACCAGGAAGTGGCTGGTCCTCTGCACTGCAGTATTGGAGAAGTTTTGCGTTCTGACTCAACAGTGACCACAGCAGACATGTGTGTTAAGCTAGAGCAACAGTCTTGAGATTGGGGACGATTTGTGGTTTTTTTTTTTTTTTTCCTGGAAGTCATCTCCAAGTGGGATACAAATCTGCCCAGCAACCTATTTCTCCCTGACTTGGAGAGTAGCCTCCAGCTATACATAGGATGGAGTCTCTTCTCCGTCCACAGACAATCGGATGCCACTTTTTTTTTTTTTTTTTCGGATGCCACTTTTGTTCTTACCACCTTGTCTGCAAGAGGGTAAGTGGTTGTAAGTATTGTCTGTGGAAAGACAGACAGAATGACAGCTCTGCCATCTGCTGGCTGAGGGACACCCTGCGAACAGCTATGCCCCCCCTCAGCTTTCATCAGTAAAGTGGGGGTGTGGCAGCCACACCCCTTATCCACAGTTCTGGTTTCTGAAGCTACAGTTACTTGCACCCAGCTGCCATCAGAGAACATTAGACAGGGAAGTACGAAAATAAACAACAGTGCCTTTTAGATTGCAGACCATTCAGAGAGGTGTAAAGAAATCGCTTTTTTTCGTTTTGCCAGTATATCCACACGGTGTGGGCTACCTGACCTGGGGCCACTGTACAGCCCACTTGGCTATGGGATCCACGGGCACGATGCTGTGGTGCCTGCGTTCACGTGACTCTTACTTTATGTAGTGATGATCCCTCCCTCACTGCACAAGTAGTGATGCTGGCAATTTCATCACAGTATACGTTTTTACGTTTTTACAATCATTCTTCTGAACATCTTATTGTGCTTAACTTATGAATTAAGCTTTATGATAGGCTTGTATGGATGAGAGAGAGAGAAAAAAAAAACGACATGTGTAGGGCTTGGTGTTATTTAGGGGTTCAGACACATAGTGGGGATCTTAGAGTACGTTCCCTGAGATAGGGAAGAACTTCTGCAATAGTGGTTTCTCTGTCGCTCAGTGAGTGCTCCATCGCTGAGTCATATCCCTGACGCTACCATGACCCAGTTTGTGGTCAACACATGTAGATGGAGACACTGATGTAATGCTCGTAAGGGCTTGATTTTTTTTTTTCCTTTTGCCACGAAGAGCGTGTTGGGAGAAGCGCAGGGCAAGCAGCAAGGGCTCTCCCACTGAGCTATGTTCCCAGCCCTGCTCAAAACCTTCTCTGCTTGTGACTGACATGTCTAAACATGTCTAGCCGGGAGTGGTGGCGTACACCTTTAATCCCAGCACTCGGGAGACAGAGGCAGGCGGATTGCTGTGTCTGTTCCACAACAGTAGCACTGTGAGGCCTGGAGAGCTCTGGCACCACCTGAGTCGTGACGCACAGCCATCCAGTGTACAGGCTGCATTTTCCAGCCCCGAGTCACATGGACATAGTACAAAACTTTAGTCCATGAAAAGCAAGGAGATACAATAATACTATCCAAGTCAAACTTCTAGGCATGAAAACATACACGTCTTGAAAAGAAAAAGAAACTAAAGAGGGCTAGTGAAGATTACTTAAGGGAAAACTTTAAATAATTTTTTTGTTTTGTTTTGTTTTTTTGAGACAAGGTTTCTTTATGTAGCCTTGGCTGTCCTGGGGTCGCTTTGTAGACCAGGCTAGCCTTGGACTCACAGAGATTCGCCTGCCTCTGCCTTCCTGGTGCTTGGATTAAAGGTACATGCCACGTGCCCAGCTAACTTTAGACAATTTAAAAGCATAGAAATAGGAATTTATAGTCTGGCATGGTGGCGCATGCCTTTAATCCCAGCACTGGAGCACTGGGGAGTCAGAGGCAGGCGAATCTTCATGAGTTCGAGGCCAACCTGGTCTACAAAACAAGTCCAGGACAGCCAGGGCTACACAGAGGAACCTTGTCTCGAAAAACCAAAAAAATTAAATTAAATTAAGAAAAGAAAAGAAATAGGAATTTATTCTAAAGGAAGCTGTTGCTTGGCAGTCTCCTCTAAATTGAAACCTTTTCTCCAGGAATCAGTGGCCCATGAGACTCAGGAAGTAAACAAAAGGTCATAAGTCAGGGAGAATTGGAACTCAGGAGATTCTGATGGTCGCTCCCCAGCACTATAAAAAGGAGTGAACTGCTGTGGGGCCTGGCCAGACTGCAGAGCTCCAGGCTGTGCAGAGAGCTCAGGGCTACAGCTTCCTCAGGTGCTCAACCATGTTGCAGTTGGCACTTCAGGTGACACACGGCCTTCTATATGACCCGTACTCCTGTAAATCACCCTTCACCCTCTACTCTTGTTAGTGAATCATTGATTTTGTTTGTTTGTTTGTTTTGTTTTTCAAGACACGGTTTCTCTGGGTAGCCTTGGCTGTCCTAGACTCGCTTTGTAGACCAGGCTGGCCTCGAACTCACAGCGATCCACCTGCCTCTGCCTCCCGAGTGCTGGAATTAAAGGTGTGCGCTACCACACCCTGGGAATCATTGACTTTTATGGGGGGGGGGTCACCAAGTTGGTGCAATTATTACTTTAGTTTGTCCTGGGCTTTATTTTGGGGGTGAATAGAGGTGTGTGTGTGTGTGTGTGTGTTTGTGTGTGTGTGTGTGTGTATGTTACATATGTGGTGTGTATGTATATGTGGTAAGTGTGGAATGTGTGTCATGTATGTGTGTGTGTGTTTATGTGTGGTGTGTGTATATGCGTATATGTGTGAGTGTGTGCATGTGTGCGTATGTGCGTGTGTGTGAGTATGTGGTGTGTGATATGTGGTGTGTGTCTGTGTCTGTCTGTGTTATTGCATGTTCCCTGGAAGTCTGTCTCATCTCAGAAGCAGCACAGAAGACAGGGAAATTGGGAAAATGAAGAGTACTGGTGTGTTACAGAACAGGGAAACCGATGCACACGTGACCGGAACCCTGAAGAGTGAGCCGAAGTGATAACGAGGCAGCAGCAGAGCCAGCTCGCAGACACACAGCCTACCGAGCACAGGAGACACAAAACAAAGTACATCGCGACAGAGTCAGAGCCGATGACAAAGCAGGAGAGCAGCCAGGGCAGGAAGCCCCGCTTACACAGGAAACGTGGGAGAGTGGGTGAAGTCACAGGAAAAATGCAAATGAGAACGTGGTAAAGTGGTGTACTAAAAAAAGAAGGGCAGACGAACAGAAGGAAAGAAGAGAGGGAGGCAGGGAAGGAGAGATGGAGGGAGGGAGGGAAGAAAGCTGGGAACAAACAAACACTAAAAGCAATACAAAACAAGACTGCAACCAACCACGTACATCTCCAAAACCAGAAAGCACAGACCTCAGGGCGGAACTCTGTTTGGCTCTCAGAAAGACCTTGGCTCAATTCCACGGTACCACAAAGGAGTTTTTAATATTGCCTGTTTGGTTTGTTTTTGTTTTCTGAGACAGGGTTTCTTTATGTAACAGTCCGGGCTGTCCCAAGACTCACTTTGTAGACTAGGCTGGCCTCAAACCCATAGAGATCCACCTGCTCCTGCCTCCCGGAGTAAAGGCGTGTGCCATTACTGCTTGGCTTTAAGTTTTTGAAAAAGTGAAATTAAAAAAAACAAAAAACAACAACAACAACAACAACAAAAAACCCTTGGGCCAGGCATGGTGGCGCATGCCTGTAATCTCAGCACTTGGGAGGCAGAGGCAGGTGGATCACTGTGGGTTTGAGGCCAGCCTGGTCTACAAAGCGAGTCTATGACAGCCAAGGCTACACAGACAAACCTTGTCACAAACAAACAAACAAACAAAAACCTACTTTTTTTATTTGGAGAAGCTCACAAAATTTTTCATCAGCAATTGCTTTATAAGAATGCTGGACTCAGGGCCTGGAGAGATGGCCCAGAGGTTAAGAGCACTGCCTGCTCTTCCAAAGGTCCTGAGTTCGATACCCAGCAACCACGTGGCTCACAACCATCTATGATGAGATCTGGTGCCCTCATGCAGAAATACATGCAGGCAAAACACTGTATATTTAATAGATAAATCTTAAAAAAAAAAGAAAAAAAAAAAAGAATGCTGGACTTGGGGCTGGAGGGATGGCTCAGAGGTTAGCAACAGGTATTCTTCCGGAGGACCCAAGTTTGATTCCCAGCACCGACATAGTGGCCCACAACCATCTTTAACTCCAGTTCCAGGGAATCTGACTCCCTCTTCCGGCTTCTGCAGGCATTAAGAACACCAGGCAAAACACTCACATATGACATGGATAAATATTATCTCTCTCCTTTTGGTAAGTAAGATGAGAGGGTGTCTCCTGGGGGGGTGACTCTTTATCTAAAGAGATAAATCCAGGAGCTGTGAGGGTCGCACAAGGGGCTTAGGATATGTCTTTTACTGTGAATGAGGTTTCTGGTGAGATTTCCTGGAAAACCATAGATTTTCTTTTTTGTTTGCTTGTTTGTTTTGTTTTTATTTGTTTGTTTGTTTTTCGAGACAGGGTCTCTCTGTGTTAGCTTTGGCTGTCCTGGACTCACTTTGTAGACCAGGCTGGCCTTGAACTCACAGTGATCCGCCTGCCTCTGCCTCCCGAATGCTGGGATTAAAGGTGTGCGCCACCACGCCCAGCAAAACTATAGATTTTCAACTGGGAAAGGTCAAGGGCCTTAAGCAAATGTTAGTAGGACCGAAGTCCTTTGCTTGGCAGCCTGTAAGATGTTTCAAGTAGACTGTGAGGTGGGGGGGGGGCTGCTTTCCCGCTCCCTGTCTCCGTAATTTCCCCTTTTCTATCTCTCCTCAGTCTCTTGTGCTAAAGATTTAAACCTCTTATTTACCCATCGTCGTCATCATCATCATCATCAACACATCATTATCATCGTTTGGTCAAGATAGAGTCTTACACTGCAGTCCCAAGTGGCCTGGAACTGTATGTAAATCAAGCTGGCCTCGAACTCACAGCAATCTGCCTGCCTTACAAGTGCCGGGGTTAAAGCGTGTGCCCCAGGCCTGTTTCATTCATCACCACTGTGTGCGTGTGTTCACATAGCAGGCATAACAAGGCCTGGGGATTGAATCCTAGGGGTTGGTAGCCGGGCCTATATAGCAGGCAGCTTTCCCCGATGAGTTACCTCATCAGCTCTCGAGGGTCTTTTGGCCAATGTCAGGGAGTTACCTCTTCTCTCCTTCAAATCTCACTGTCCTTGGCGGGAAGATGGCGAGCTTCTGGGAGGTTGGTGGAATTTGGGAGGTAGAGGCAGGAGGGTCAAAGTTCAAAGTCATCCTCAGCTACACAGAAAGATGCAGGCCAGCCAAAGATGTGAACCTCTCACAAAGACCAAAAGAAAAGAAAAGAAAAGAAAAACCAAATGCCTCACTGATAACAAACTCCTTGGAGAGTCCAGATGACTATTGTGGAGTGGGGACCAGCTATCTCCATCCTGTCATATGTAGAAGGCCTGCAGGGGGGGGGGGAGGAGTCTTTTCAGAGACCCATGAACCCAGAGCTCTTCAGCGGAATTAAAAAAAAAAAATGTGTATGGGCATTTTGCCTGCATGCCTTCTGTTCTGTGCACAACATGTGTGCAGTGCCCCTGAAGGCCAGAAGAGGGCGTCTGATCCCACGGATGGGAGTTGTGAGCCATTGGTGGGTGCTGAAAATCAAAACTGGGTCTCACAGAAGAGCAACCAATGGTATTAACCACCGACCCATCGCTCCAGTTCCAAGGACCAGCTCCTGAAAGTTTGCCTCTCACCTTCACACGAGCACCCTGGCCGGAATGCACCACTTCCTCTCATGGTAAACAGTGTTATGGAAGTGTAAGCCAACGAAGCCTTCCTCCTGAACCTGCTTTTGGCCATGGTGTTTCATCACAGCAGAAGGAACCCTGACAAGGGCAGTGACCACCAGGGAATTCCTGTGGGATGTGCAAACAGACTCCTAGCTTCTGCCAGCCATGAGACTAAGAATGCTGTCACGTAGCGTCTAAGGTCCAAGCTACAATCTCCTCATTTTTCTTTTTCTTTTTCTTTTTCTTTTTTTTTTCGAGACAAGGTTTCTCTGTGTAGCCTTGGCTGTCCTGGACTCACTTTGTAGACCAGGCTGGCTTCGAACTCACAGCAATCCGCCTGCCTCTGCCTCCCAAGGGCTGGGATTATAGGTGTGCGCCACCATGCCCGGCTTCCTCATTTTTCCATACCCACCTCCCTGATTTTTCTTCCAATAAATCTGAGACGCTCCTTGACTTATGAGTCTAAACTTTCATGCGACTGATATCGTGTTGGGAGGTGGCATTTGGGGTGACCCACGTCCCTGTTCCCAGGCCATAGTCACTCATATCTGACTAAAGAGTAATTTCTCTCATCCTCTTTGAGGTGTGTGATCAAGGCTTCCCGGGAAGAAGCTGTGTTTGTTTGCAAAGACTGGCGGGCTGATTGCGGCCACAGCGATGTGGGGAGGTTGGAATGTTGCAGGTGTAGAGCTTAATTGTCTTGGGCTAGCCTTAGCCCCCTGGAATAGATTCCTTGCCCATTTCTATGTCTGGCCTGCCGTCTGGTGACTAACAGGATTAAAGCCTTTTGGAATTTACTAATTTAGCAGACCATTCTTCCACCAACCCAAATGCTAAGAATGGCAGAGACTGCTGGACAGTCACGGCGCACATCTTTGACTCCAGCACTCAGGAGACAGAAGCAGGTGGATCTCTGAGTTCCAGGACAGCTTGGTCTAAAGAGCAAGTTCCAGGACAGCCAAGGCTACACAGAAAAACCCTGTCATCAACTCCTCCTAAAACAACAACAACAACAATGTCAGCCATCCCTCATCTCTTTGTAACTCTCTCTGCTGTTTCTAGCAATGTATTTTACAAACATCTTGATTTATAACTTTCTTTAAAAAAAAAAAAAGATTTATTTATTAGTATGTATACAGTGCTCTGTTTGCATGTACTCCTGCAAGCCAGAAGAGGGCGCCATATCACATTACAGATAGTTATGAGCCACCATGTGGTTGCTGGGAATTGAACTCAAGACCTTTGGAAGAGCAGGCGGCACTCTTAACCACTGAGCCATCTCTCCAGCCCCCTGATTTCTAACTTTCTTGTTCTGTTAGTTGGAACACTGTACCTGGAGATGTACTGCACATGCACCAGCTGGGGTCCTTCATGTTTGCCCCCAGAATGAACCACAGCTCTATTCCCGTGCGTGCAGGGAGAGCTGTTTCTCTTCATGATGGCTCAGAGTTGCACTTCTGCAGGGACACCCTGCTGGGCTGTGCAGCTCACAGCAGGAGGCTGAACAAAGCTGTGCATCCTTTCCCAGCTCCCGTGGTCACTCCTGCGCCCTTGCCTTACTCACACCCTGCTGCTGGCCAACTGAAGAGGAAATAGAAGTCTATCTATCAGATGCCACGAAAATCAAGGCCAACCTGCTGACGTGAGCCCTGCCATGTTAGAATAGCCCGAGTGCAAAACAGTAGGAAAATTTTGCAGACCACTGTGTTAGTTACCTTTCCGCTCCTGTGGCTGGAAACAACTTACCGAGGAAGGGTTTGTTTGCGGATAACGGTCTATGCTGGCAGCAAGTGGCAGGCACAGTGGCTTGAGACCCGAGAATTCACATCTTCAAACAGGAGGAGGAGGGCTGGAGAAAGCAAAATGGAAGCAAACCCAGCTTTTTAATGCCCCAGCCCTCCTCCAGTGACACACTTACTTCAGCAAGGCTGTCATCCTAGATGTCTCCCAAAGGGCACCACCAACTAACTGGTCACCGAGTATTCAAATGTCCGAGGCTGTGGGGGACATTCTGGACTTAAAAATCACAGAGCCAGGGAAACATTCTGTGAGACCCAGTGTTGCTTACTTGTAAAAAAGGTTTCCTTGGCTGAGAGCATAGCACAGTGGAGGAGCACTTGTCCAACATGGTTGAAGCCATGAGCTTTACTCTAAGTTTCCAGGACTTTCTGAAGGCCGTTAGAGTGTGAGGAACCAGGTCCATTCCCAGCCCACCTTCAGCGACTCACCCGCCGCAGTCACTGCTTTCAGTCTTTCATTTCTCTGTTTCTGTCTCTCTTCCTCTCTCTTGTTCCAGCTCAGATGCGCCTCCTGCCACCACCCAATAAACCTCTCCAAAAGCTGGGCGTGGTGGCGCATGCCTTTAATCCCAGCACTTGAGAGGCAGAAGCAGGTGGATCGATGTAAGTTCGAGGCCAGCCTGGTCTACAAAGCAAATCCAGGATAGTCAAGGCTACACAGAGAAACCCTGTCTCGAGAAACAAACAAACAAACAAACAAACAAACCAAAACAAAAAAACTCTCCCATGAGACTGTTGCATGGTGTGACTTAGTGGCATTCCTTGGCCACCAACCCACCAAAACTCCAACAAGGACTGCATTTGCAAGGACGCCAACCCCTTGCCACATTCGGGCCCAGGCATTTCCACCTTTTTTTTTTTTTTTTTTCAAAGATTTATTTGTTTATTCTGTATACAGCATTCTGCCTGCACACCAGAAGAGGGCACCAGATCTCATTATAGATGGTTGTGAGCCACCACGTGGTTGCTGGGAATTGAACTCATGACCTTTGGAAGAGTAGTCAGTGCTCTTAACCTCTGAGCCATCTCTCCAGCCCCCCACCCCCCCTTTCCACCTTCTACGCGGTAACCGGAGCCTAGCCCGGGCACGTTTGGTTTCATATAGTAAAGTTACCACCAATCAAACCTTCATGAAATGTCAACGCTAGCTCTCTCCCTCTGAAAACCCAACAAGACGGGCGAGATCAGGTTTTCATCGATTGTGTTTTATTTGCGGGGCAACCAGAGAGTCATAAACAGCAGTGACTTTTCTCCCCCGCGCCCCACCCCCACCCCTTTCCTGTTTCCAAAACAGTTCAGTAAGAGTACCCACAGGCCAAGTGCTGAAGCCACAAACCGTGGAGGGCCTGGAACAACCAAGGCACTGACACGGTGTGTTTTCCCGGGTTTAATAGACTGCAAGCCTTATCGGGGAAAGTAACCTACACACGTGTTTTCTAGACCATAGGCCAAGGAAGTTTTGTGCCAGGCAAAACATCCGGGCATGAGTCCCCGGGCTGTCACCATCTCTCAGAAGCTGGTCCAGGTAGCCGGCAAATCCCAGAATCACCCAGGACAGCCTCCTTTTCTCGGATTCCGCCCCCCCCCCCCGCCCCAACTTTCCTCCCTAAGAACTTGACTTTAGTAATCCCTCCCGCGCGCTGCTCCTCCGGCGGCACCAGGAGCCCCTCGGCCTCCAGAGTCTGGGGACCGGGAGTGGGGGGCGGGGTGGGGATGGGGCTTCGGGAGGGGGCTAGTAGAGTGGAAGGCTACCAACTTGGGAAATAAACATTTTTTTTTGGGGGGGGGGGGACACACATCCAGACTATCTTAGAATCAGCGGGACTCGTGAGCCAGCCACAATAGGTTCACTTTCATGTGGGTGCTGAAGCAGGCAAGACTTCCAGGCAAAAAGTCTGAATGTGAATTTAGCTGGTTTTGCATAAAGATGCCTTTCAGCGTCAATACACACCATGAATACAGCCGCGGCGGAGTTACAACTTAATGAGCCGAGGGGAAGTGCACAGGGTCAGGCCGCAGCGCCGAGCCTCTGTCATGCTAATCAGCTAGGCAGCCTGCATCTGAAAAACTGCTGGAATTTTTATTTGCATTTCATTTGCTTGGAAGGAAATTGACCCAGATGGTCCACAAAGGCCCTAGGAGGCTGCCAAGCGGTGTAGAACTGCACACTTCTCCAAGGGCCTGCCCTTGTCCAGCCCATCCCTCTTTCAGCGGAGGGCATAAAGGATTAAAACAGCGGAAGGGAATTGATTTCATGATTTTTAGATAATTTCCCCAAGATTTTAGAAAAGGACCTCCAAAAAACCTAATTTAATCAGCCAGGGGCTCAATAGTAATTGCAGGGAAGACAAAGCTGGGATAATGAAAGAGGTGGTAAGGATGTCTTTTTTTTTTTCCTGTTGCCGGTGGGAACCTTTCTTAATAGGATAATTCTAAAAACTAAACGATGGCGGTGGCATGAAGCACCCACTGCCAGAGCCCACGGCTGGCGCCACAGTCAGTGGATGATGGATTGCCGGAGCCCTAGCCACAGGCTCGCCAAGGGAGCTCTGACAATTGGCCACCGAGGTGACCTGCCAGGCATTTCCATGACTATTTTGGAGCTCCTGCCTCTGGGAGCTTGGGGTTTGTGAGGGAGTCTGAACTTTGTCTCTACAAAGTCCCCTGCGGTGGACGGTTCACTCCCATCCAGGTAAGACACTCGGGCTTAAGCCTTGATGGCAAAGTCTTTGAGAGCTTTCTGTGTCAAAGTCAGCGCTGTGTCACCTGCTGGCCGTATGACCTTGGGTGGGGGGCTTGACTAAAGTCTTCGATTTTGCGCTTCTGGGCCTTTGCACACAGAGTGGAGACAACATTGGTCTCCTAACTCTAGGGTCTCAGCACTCGGAAATGAGGCAAAGCACAAACTACGCTTACCACAGAGGCAGAAAGCAAAGGAGGCCAAAGGAACAACGACAACTAATATCGTCATTGATCTGCCGCCTATTCTGGATTTTAAGAAATACGTTCTGGATGGATTAAAAGCAGATTCATATAAAAAGAAGGAAAGAGGCTGGAGAGGGGCTCAGTGGTGAGGAGTGTTGGCGCCTCTTGCAGAGGGCCACCTCTACTTCAGCTCCAGGAGATCCACTGCCCTCTACTGGCACTTATGGGTACTGTATGTGTGTGTCACACACACATACGGACAGACACACACCATATACATAAAGTACATTTAAGAAAGAACAAGGAGGTAAAGTAGGAGGAGCAGGAGAAACAGTACACGGTGTGGACCTGCTGCTGAGAGCATGGGCCCGGTGCCGAGAGCGGCACGCGGTGTGGACCTGCTGCTGAGAGCATGGGCCCGGTGCCGAGAGCAGCACGCGGTGTGGACCAGATGCTTGAAGGAGGAGCGTGCTAGGACGATGCTACCTGGGCTCTGACAGTCACGCATTTCTTGACCTTAGCTCTCCATGATTCTTGCTTGTCTGGCCTTCATCTCCCGCAAAGCTTTTCACACCTCGCTTTTGTGTCCTACCCCATGCCAAAAGGGTCATAAAGAGCACTAGAGTCTCTTGCTCGTGAAATCTATCCTGAATTTTGATCAAATCTCTACCTTACATGCAAGGGCCACGGTTCTCTTTGCAGTGGTGGAGTAAGAGACACTCCATGCTGATGGCAGTAAACATCGCCTCAAGCTAGACTGTTCAGAAATTGGCCTCTGATAGCATGTTTTTGTCTCTTTTTCTAGTGCCAAGTGTGGGAAGTTCTTTTTTTCAATAAAGATCCAGGAGTGTGGCGTGGATCCTAGGGATAAGAGGTAGCCTGCTTGGCCATGGTCTGGGTATTTGAACTCCAGGCCCTTCTTGCCCCTTTACCCCTCTCTCTTTCTCTCCATCTCTCTCTCTCTCTCTCTCTCTTTCTTTTTAGTTTTTTGAGACAGAGTTTCTCTGTGTGTATCCATAACTGTCCTGGACTCACTCTGTAGACCAGGCTGGCCTTGAACTCACAGGGATTCACCTGCCTCTGCCTCCTGAGTGCTGGGATTAAAGGCGTGCGCAGCCGCCGCCGCTGCCGCCACCATCACCACCACCACCTGGCTGATCCTAATTCTTTAAAGAATTTTTAAGGGGGCTGGAGAGAGGGCTCAGTGCTTAATAGCACTGGCTGCTCTCCCAGGGGGCCTAGATTCGATTCCCAGCACCCACATGGCAGCTCATGACCATCTGATACCCTCTTCTGGCCTCCTAGGGCAGTAGGTATACATGTAGTGTACATGCATACACATACAAGCAAGCAAAAACACACAAAAATATAAGTTAATTTTTAAAATTAAAGGTTACCCCACCCCTGTGTGTGTATGAGTGTGTGTGTGTGTGTGTGTGTGTGTGTGTGTGTGTACACCCATGCAGGCTTGCCACACTGCTCAAATGGAAATCAGAAAATAACTTGCAGGAATCAATCACTTCTACCATGTGGCTGGCCCACTAGTCAGTCAGTCAGTGGGTCCACGCATGTTTGTCTCAAAGTGTCCTCCAACACCCCTTGTCTGTGCATACACTGTCCCCTAACTCTGTGACAGGGAGGGAAAAGGACAACAAAACAGTCTAGAAATATCAACAGTAGGACTTGAGAACAGCTAGAATAAAGCCATTTGCAATAGGGGTCACTAGGGTCTATCCCAGGATACATGAGTGCCTGCAGCAGGAAGGAGAAGCCAAGGAGCTCAGCTGTGGAGAGAAACCTCAGCGGGGGGGGGGGGGGGCCTCTAGCCGATGATCTCAGCCCCCCCCCCCCCTTGCCAGATGCCGTGAGTGCCCAACTTGAAGTCATCTCTGTTGACATTTGTTCTTTTGCTTGGAAACCTCCCCCAAGGGGGCACTCTGTCCCCACAGGCATCTGACAAGAATTCTGCTTGTCTTTGTTCAAAGAGGCTTTCCAGTTGATTCCTGCGGGATGTTTTGAGGACTGCATTGGATGATGTTTCAGTATCTATCTATCTATCTATCTATCTATCTATCTATCTATCTATCTCAGTCACTATGGAGCCCTGGCTGTCCTGGAACTTACCATGTAGCTACATAGAGTACAGTGACCTCGAACCTCACAAAGATCCACCTGCCTCTGTCTCTGAAGTGCTGTGATTAAAAGCGTTCTGGACTACATGGAGCTAAGGCCTCTTGAGTTCTTACTGTCAATAAAGCCAGCTCTAGAGGATGGGGGGGGGGGGGGAAGGGCGGAAGCATGTCCATAGAAGCTTGCAGAAAATAAAAGTCTGCTGAGTTAGCACCCGTGTCCCCAGACACACACCACCATGCCACAGCAATGCTTGCAGGTCTTCAGAAACCGAGAACAGCCAGGTCCATGCCTGGCTTAGCTGCTGTTCTATCGCTATGATAAAACACTATGTCCAACGTGACTTATAAAAGACAGCATTGCACTGGGGGCTTGCCTATATTTTCAGAGGGCTAATCTGCAGTCATCATGGTGGGAAGTGTGGCAGCAGGCAGGCAGGCAAGCAGACAGGCAGCAGGCAGGCAGGCAGGCAGGCAGCAGGGAGGTAGCAGGCGGCAGGCAGGCAGGCAGCAGGCAGTAGGTAGCAGGCAGGGAGCAGGCAGCAGGCAGGCAGGTACGATGTTGGAAAAGAAGCCGGGCGTGGCAGCACTCGGGAGGCAGAGGCAGGCGGATCGCTGTGAGTTCGAGGCCAGCCTGGTCTACAAAGTGAGTCCAGGACAGTCAAGGCTTCACAGAGAAACCCTGTCTCAAAAAACCAAAAAAAAAAAAAAAAAGAACTGTCCTACACTGAAGTCTACCAAAGTGAATGCGCACTTTGAATAGATCCATTGTCTGTCCTATTTATTTTTTTCCAAATAAAAGTATTTTGATAGAGCTTTTCATTTTATAAATACAGTGAGTTAACACACACACACACACACACACACACACACACACACACACAGCTGATACACCTGGGCAGGCAGATGGGATAGGCATGGCTATACTTTGCAGGCTTTTGGGACAGAGAGGATCTTGGGAAGGGAAGCAGTGAGATACTGGAAGAGGATCTTGGGAAGGAACAAGAGGGAGGAAGAGGAAAAGAAAGAAGGACGCGCCATGGGTTAGGTGGAGTAAGAAGCACATGGCGGATGTGGATGGAGGATTTGGCCCAGACGAAGAACATGAGCAAGTATTTGGGATTGTGGATGGGAGGTAGCTTGATAGACGTTACTAGAAGCAGATGACACAGGACTTTTGCCTTCTATACAAACCGTCCTTTGTCCTCAGCCTTGTCCTTGGAAGGGAACCCTGACCTTTTTTCAGGTCAACACTGAGGTTGATGAAGACGGAAGAGCGTGTTTTGTAGACATAGGGACGATTATGTCATTACAGTGGGAACAAGGCTTTCTGCACTCTGCCCCACAGGTTCAAAGACCTGCTCTGGCAGAACCGACGGGAGACTGCTCAAGTTCTGTTCTTTTCCCATCCTTAGAATGCCAGGGAGTTCGTTCTCTGGGCTGTGTGCATTGGGTTGGTCTAAGGGAGGGGCTGGGAACAATTGCTGCTGCTCTTCATCGCCGAAGCTTACCAGCCTATAGCTACAGAACCCCCGTGCAGCCCGGCTGTGGTGGCGCACGCCTTTAATGCCATCACTCAGAAGGCAGAGGCAGGTGGATCCCTGTGAGTTCGAGACCAGCCTGGTCTACAAAGCAAGTCCAGGACAGCCAGGGCT
The DNA here is from genome assembly GCF_903995435.1 of Acomys russatus. Classification (NCBI taxonomy): domain Eukaryota; kingdom Metazoa; phylum Chordata; class Mammalia; order Rodentia; family Muridae; genus Acomys; species Acomys russatus. Next base: position 27,695,818 of record NC_067155.1, read on the forward strand.
ACCCAGAGAAACCCTGTCTCAGGAAAAAAAAACAAAAACAGAAACAAAACAAAAACCCTGTGCCTGACAAGACATTTGAAAGGGAAAGCAAGTGGCTGTAGTATTTACTGGAGACGTCACCACCAAATCTCCAGTAATGCTTCTCCAGTTGTGATACTGAGAAAGGAACCCAGAAAGATGAAACACGTTCAGATTTCCGTTTGTGCGAACCAGGGCTGAGTACACTACAGTGTTATAGGAGCCTCGCGTCCTGGATTCCTTACTTATACTCCTGCCTTTTACCACTGTTTCTCTGCTCCCCCTTTTACAGTGGTCGCTGAGCCTTGGGGGTGGGAGGCAGAGCCCCATCTTAGATACATTTTTAAGATGGTGACTGTGTGATTTCTTACTTGGGTCCACTTACATCATTTATAACATCCGTTTGCTCGCACACATTGAACTGCCTCCACGGCTCTGTAATACACCCAAGTTGGTTGTGATAAGTGATCTTTTAGTAAGTTCTTGAATTCAGCTCGCAATCATTTTGTGGAGAAAATTTGCATCTACCTTTATCAGGGAAATTGGTCCATAATTTTATTTCATTTATTAATGTATTTCTTGTGTCTCTGTTTGCTTTTGGTCTCAGGGTAGTAATAACTCCATTAAAAAGAGTTTGGCAATTTTTTCCCTATTTTATGGAATAACTTACAAAGCATTGATGTCAGTTATTCTTTGAAGAGTTGCCTGCCTCTGCCGTCCAAGTGCTGGCATCAAAGGTATGTGCCACTGTGCCTAGCTTTTGTCTTAATTTAAAAAAATTTTATTTTATTTTATTTTATGTGCAGTGGTATTTTGCCTGCATGTATCTCTGTGTGAGGGTGTCAGATACTGGAGTTATAAACATCTGTCAGCTGCCATGTGGGTGCTGGGAATTGAATCCGAGTCTTCTGGAAGAACAGTGCATGCTCTTAACTGCTGAGCCATCTCTCCAGCCCTTCTATCCTGATCTTTAAAGTGTTTTATTTAATTTTAATGTATGTGCATTGGTGTGAGGGTGTCAGATCTTGGAGCTACAGACAGTTGTGAGCTGCTATGTGGGTGCTGGGAATTGAACCCAGGTCCTTTAGAAGAGCAAAGCAGTGCTCTTAACCACTGAGCCATCTCTCCAGCCCCTCTATCCTGATCTTAGTGGTGCCTTTCTGTCTACTGGTTTGGAGTTTTGTTTGTTCTTTTTTTATTTTTCCAGGTCCCAAAGTGTATCATTAAGTGTTTAATTTGAGGCATCTCTGGTTTCCTAATGTAGGCACTTGGAACTAGATATTTCCCCCTTAAGACTGTTTTCACTGGATCGCATAGATTTTTTTTTTTTTTCCCAGAGCTGAGGACTGAACCCAGGGGCTTTGCGCTTGCTGGACAAACACTCTACCACTGAGCTAAATCCCCAACCCCCATCTCATAGATTAAAAAAAATAAGTTTTGTTTTTTGGTTTTTGGTTTTTCAAGACAGGGTTTCTCTGTGTAGCCTTGGCTGTCCTGGACTCATTTTGTAGACCAGGCTGGCCTTGAACTCACAGTGATCTTCCTGTCTCTGCCTCTTGAGTGTTGGGATTAAAGGTGTGCACCACCATGCCCGGCTCAGGGGGTCTAGGTTTACTGCATGTATTGTCCTTGGTTGGTGCAACAATTTGTGCAGACCCCCGGGGTCCAGATCCACTGCCCTTGACATCTCCCTGTGGGGCTGCTGGACCCTCTGGGTCCTTCTATCTCCCCATTCTTCCATCCCACTCTCATCTGGAGTCCAGCAGTGAGTCCCAGCATCTGTCCCGATCTCATAGTGTTTTTTTGTTTTGTTTTGTTTTGTTTTTGTTTTTGTTTTTTTTTTTTTTTTTTTTTTGCGTGTTGTTTCTCTTTTAACTCAATTCTAGGGAATTTAAAATGTTTCCTTTGTGTTTTCTTCAGGGATCCATTCGTTATTCAGCTGTTTAATCTCCATGGGTTTGGTGTGGTCTAGCGTTTCTCTTGCTGTTCCTATTTCTAGTCTTATTACGTTGTGAGCAGTTAGGATACAAGGAGTTATTTCAGCGCTCCTGTATTTGAAGGGGCTTGCTTTGCGTCCTAATATGCCATCTGCTTTAGAGAAGGTTTCGTGAGCTGCTGAGAAGAATATGTGCTCTGTGGTGTTTGTCTAGAATCTTCCCTACGTGTCTGTTCGGTCCATCTGACCTACGAGGCCATTTTATTCATACATTTCTGTTCTTTTTGTTTTATTTTTGGTCAGGATGAACTGTCAACTGGTGAAAGATGGGTATTGAAACAGGTCACCTACTACTGTTATGCTACTGTTAGTCTGTGGCTCCATGTCTAGTAGTGCTTGTGAAGTAGGGTACACCTGTGTTTGGGCGCCATATATGTCCTCTTGATGGATTGCCCCCCACAGTCAGCATCACATAGCCACCGCTATCTTTTCTCACTAGCTCGGGTTTGAAGTATGTTTTGTCATATATTAAAACACTGACACATGCTTGTTTCCTAGATCCATCTTCTTAGCATTTCTTTTTCCATCCTTTCACCCTAAGGAAGTGTCTGCCCATCATGGTGAAGTATAGTTCTTGGAAGCAGAAAATAGATGGCTCTACTTTTTAAATCTAGTCTACTAGTCTGTGCCTTTTAATTGGAGAATAGAGACCATTAATATTCAGAGATATTACTAAAGCATGTATTGATTACTGTTGTTTGTGGGTTTCCCCCATCATTTTTTTCCTCTTGCTTAACTATTATTCTAGCATGGTGTGTTTTTTTCCTTGTGGCTTCCTGGATAAAGTGGCTTTTCTTTTCAGTTCAAAAGATTCCTCCAAGCATCTTCTACAGACCTGGCTTAGTTTTCATAAGTTCTTTTAAATCTGCGTTTATCAATAAATGTTCTATTTTCAGTCAATTATTTAGTTTTGCTGGGTATCATAGCCTGGGCCGGCAGTGTCACCTTTCACATCTGCTCAGCCTCTTCTGCCTTTTAAGGCTCCAGTTGAAGACTCTGCCGTTACTCTGGTGGGCCTGTCTTTGTTTGTGATTTGGTGATTCTCTCTTGTTGTTCTCAATGTACAGTTTTTGTTCTGTATATTTAATGTTTAATTATAATATAGTGAGGGGAGGGTTTTGTTGTTGTTTTCATCTTATCTGTTTGGCGTTCTGTACCACATTTGGTATCACTGTTCCTAACTCGTAGAAATTTTGTTGTAATTACTTTGAAAACATTTTTATGCCTTTGGAATGAGTTTCTTCTTCGATGCCTACACCCCACATGTTAAGTATTTTCCAAAGTGTTACATGTCTTGGAAGTCACACTGGTACGTTCTTATTATTCGACTCTTGTCCTTGCTAGAATGTTCCAGTTCCTGTACCTCGTCCCTAAGCTCAGATAGTCAGTCTCCCTCCATTCTCTTGGGGAGAGTTTCCACAGAGCTCTTTATTTGACTTAACGAGTTTTTCATTTCTAGCACTTCTGGCTGTTTTTTTTTTTTCTCATTTCTCTCTTTGTTGATTTCTTTTCCATGTCTTGCATCATCCACTTTATTTCATTGGCTGCTTGTGTTCTCCATCGAGAGTTTATTTTCCTCTTTGAACATTCTTAGAATCACTCTTTTTCAGTTCTCTGGAGTCCACCTAATCACTCTCACTAGATACCATTCCTGGGGGGGCCAGTAACTTTTGCAGGAGTTATGCTGCCTTGGTTTTCCTGTTTCCAGTGTGTTAGATTTTATTATTACCTTTTGGTCAGATAAATTCTTTCAGTTGAAACATTTGCAGTGTTCAAGTGAAACTTGGATGTGGTAGAAACAAGGGCGTAGTACAAGAAAAAAAGATTACCCACTCCAGGAGCCGACTTGGTATTGTTTATATCAATATATTTTATTATATTTATGGTATTATGTAATGTATAATTATTAAATATATTTATTTTATATTATTTCGGAGCAAAATATTATTGACAGAAATGACCACAGCTGGTGGATAGCACCACAGTTTGTAAATGGCACACCACCAATTGGCAGCAGTGCCCCCTTTGGCTTGTTAGGATGTCTCCAGCTTCTTTTCATCAAACTGCATCAACAGCACCAGGGGAGCAGCAACAGCCTTCTTCTTTCTTGGGGCCCCTGTCTCTCTGTCTCTGGATCTGGCATTTTCTCCCCACTGACAAAGACCACAGTCCTGCATGAAGTAGTTCCCAGCTGACAAAGAGCACGGGCCCTCTCCTGAAGAAGTTATCAACTGTGGACAAACTGGAGCAGCCCCCATATCCCATGCCTGGGATTAAAACAAATACGTAATTACGTATAAACCAAACCTTCTATAACACTCTCCAGTCTCCTCGTCCCATAAGAATCCGGGGATTGTGCTGGCCAGTGGTAGTGCACATCTTTAATCCCAGCACTTGGGAGGCAGAAGCAGGGGTTCTCTGATTCAAGACCAAAGGTCTGCAAAGTAAGGACAGCCAGGCTATTACATAGAGAAACTCTGTCTCAAAATAACACAACACAATGCAATACAATACAACGCAATATGATACAACAGGATACAACACAATGCAATGCAATGCCACACAACACAACGCAATACAATACAATACAATACAATGCAATATGATACAACAGGATACAACACAATGCAATGCAATGCCACACAACACAACGCAATACAATACAATACAACATAATACAATACAGTACAATGCAATATGATACAACAGGATACAATACAATGCAATGCAATGCCATACAACACAATGCAATGCAATACAATATAACACAATGCAATACAATGTGATACAACGTAATGCAATATAATACAATGCAATGCAATATAATAAAATACAACACAATGCGATGCAAAGCTGTACAATACAATACAATGCAATGCAACACAATCCGATACAATGCAATACAATACAATACAATGCAATATAATACAATACAATGCAATGCAATACAGATGAGAATACTGGGACTACAAACATTTCTGGTTTTACCTGGATTCTAGGAATCCCCACTCAGGTCCGCATGCTCGCATGGCACACACTGTCCACTTAGCCACCTCCCTAGTCCTTCTACCTTATTTTTGGAGACAGGATCTCTCTCTGAACCTGTAAGCTTACGGGTTGACTAGACTGGTGAATGGGCTCAGTGGCTTAGTTTTGGGGGCCGGGGACAAAGCACTGTTAGAAGCTGGGAGATACAGGAAGATGGATAACAAATATGCACCTTGATGCTAAGGATAGGGTATAGGGGATCATGCGACGGGGGCTTCTTGGCACAGCTGGTTACATAGTGAGTCACTCAGAAGTGATGTCTATTGCTTGTTCAGAGCCGTGTTGTCCAACGTTGCCTTGTTCTTCTTTATCCAACTGCGCAGGCTTTGTGGAAAGGATTTAGCAATGGGCCTTTCTCTTCTGTTTTATGAAACAATTTGAGGAGGATTTTTGTTTATTTATTTATTTGTGTGTGCATCTGTATGTGTGTCTGCCTGTGTGTGCATGTGTGTGTGTGGGAGGGTTCACTTGTGCATGGCCATGAAGAGGTCAGAGGTCACCTAATGATGTCTCCCTCAATGGTTCTCCAGATCTCAGGTGTTTTGTTTTGTTTTGTTTGTTTTGTTGTTTTTTTGGCTTTTTTAAAAGAAGGATTTATTTCTTTTTAATTTTTGTGCATTGGTGTTTTGCCAGCATGTATGTCTGTAAAAGTGCCAAATCCCCTGGAATTGGTACTACAGTCTAGTGTAAACTGCCAAGGGGATGCTGGGAACTGAACTTGTGTCCTTTGGAAGAACAGTTAGTGTTCTTAACTGCTGAGCCATCTCTCCAGCTCGGTCCCCCTTTTTTGAGACAAGATTTCTCTGTTTAGCCCTGGTTGTCCTGGACTGCTCTGTAGACCAGGCTGGCTTTGAACTCAGAGATCTACCTGCCTCTGCCTCCAAGTGCTGGGATTAAAGGCATGCGCCACCACACCTGGCAGAGAAACCAATTCTTAATTACTGTTTCAGTCTCATTGCTTGTCGTGAATCTGTTTAAGTTATTTATATCTTCTTGATTTAATTTTGGAAAGTCTTAGCTGTCTACTAATTTTTCAATTTCCTCCAGAATTTCTTTTTTTTTTTTTTAAGTATTTTATTAACTTTAATTTATGTGCATTGGTGTGAGGCTGTCAGATCTTGGAGTTACAGACAGTTGTGAGCTGCCATGTGGGTGCTGAGAATTGAACCTAGGTCCTTTGGAAGAGCAGACAGTGTTCTTAACCACTGAGCCATCTCTCCAGCCCCCAGAATTTCTAGTTTTAAAAAGTACATTCTCTTGGGATGTAAAGCAAACAAACAAAAAGTTCTCAAAGTATTTCCTAACAATTCTCTGGATTTAAGTGTAATCTCTACTAGTCTCTAATTTTTCTTGTTTAATTTTTTTTAAAATTTGAGTCTTCTCTTTCTTTTTGTTCAGTTGCCTAGGGAGTTGCCAACCTGTCTTTTCCTTTTCCTTTTCTTTTTACTTGTTAGCCTGTATGTTGTGTGTTGTGTGTGCATGCTGTCTGTGTGTCCACACATATGTGCATATGGAGGCCATGACATGGAGTGTGTCCTGATATCACTCTACCTCATTGTCTTGAGTCAGGGTCTCTCTCTGAGCCTGGAGCTTGCCATTTTGGCAAGGCCAGCAAAGTGCTGGTCAATCTGTCCACTTCTCCTTGATGGGTTTACTGCTGGACTGATAGGACCCTGCAGCCACGCCCGGCTTCTCCCACGGTGCTGGAGACAAACTAAGGTCCTCATTCTTGCAGGGCGAGTGTTTTGCCCTCTGAGCTGTCTCTATAGCTTCTTGTTTAGTGCTTCAAAGAGCAAGCTTGGGGCCGGGGCCGGCAGCAGTGGTGGTTGCATGCTTTAATCACAGCACTCGAGAGGCAGAGGTAGGTGGATCTCTGTGAGTACAAGGCCAGCCTGGTCTACAGATGCGCTTTAGGACGGCCAGGGCTACACAGAGAAACCCTGTTTCAAAACAAAACAAAAAACAAAAACAAGCTTAGCTTGATAGACTATATATATTGCTATTTTAGTCATTTATTAATTTCTGCTCTGATAGTTATTTTTATTGTCACCTACTACTTTAAAAACATGAGTGTGAAGAGATCATGTTAAAAGCTATCAGACTCAGCTGGGTGTAGTGGCACATGCCTTTAATCCCAGCACTCGAGAGGCAGAGGCTGGCAGATCTCTGTGAGTTCGAGGCCAGCCTGGTCTACAAAGTGAGTCCAGGATGGCTAAAGCTACACAGAGAAACCCTGTCTCGGGGGGAAAAAAAGAAAGAAAAGAAAGAGAAGGAAGGGGGAAAAAAAGCTATCAGACTCCATTTTGTTGGAAACAGCCTAACTCCATCCCAAAGCCAACCAACTCTAGGAAAATTCCCTGCCAAAGAGTCAGGCTGATCTTGTACTAAGCTACACTCTGTTTTTGCCCTTGTTACCTATGATTCAACGGTGTCATAATTTATACTTTGCTATCTACATACTTGGTTACACTTTGGACGTACCCTAAACACTGCCAGGCACACTTTCAAGGTTAGCTAGAACTTCTTGTTACCAAAATAAATTGAGTTAGAGCTGACCACCTTGTACTACCATTCACCCACTTGTATGAGCTAATTGAGATTTTTCACTTTTAAATATGCAATGCAAATTCACCTCAAGGACAGGGTCTCTGAACTGGCCACCTTCCTAAGCTTAAAAAAACAAAGCTTTCATTTTGTAAATTTTATTTATTTGTTTTATGTATACACGTGCTCTATTGGCATGTACATTTGCTTTTTTGTTTTTGTTTTGTTTTTTGAGATAAGGTTTCTCTGTGTAGCCTTGGCTGTCCTGGACTCACTTTGTACACCAGGCTAGCCTCGAACTCACAGCAATCCACCTGCCTCTGCCTCCCGAGTGCTGGGATTAAAGGCGTTCACCACCACGCCCGGCTGCATGCACGCTTGCATGCCAGAAAAGGGCATTAGATCACATTACAGATTGTGGTGAGCCAACAGGATTTGAACTCAGGACCTCTGGAAGTGCAGACAGTGCTAACTGCTGAGCCATCTCTTCAGCCTCCCAAAAGCTTTTATTTTAAGCTTCTGCATCTGAAGTGAGCTTTCTTGGCTTCCACCCCAACCCAACAAGTGCAGGTGCCAGGAGAAGCCAGAGAGCGAGTTGGGTCCCTCGGAACTGAAGTTACAGGCTGTGAGCTCCCAACATGGGTGCTGGGAACTAAACCCCAGTCCTCTGCAAGAGCAGCAAGTGCTCTTAACTGCTGAGCCTCCTCTCCAGTCCTTGCCTGCTGCTTTTGAGTTTGGCTTGTCCTGATTTTCCTAAGATGCTGAGGAGCATCATTAGGTTATTTATAGGATGTCTCTGGCAAGAGATCCCATCCAAAGACCTCTAGGTCTGTGTGATCTGGCTGGAATACAGACACGCCTTGAATCCCAGGAGACAGAGACTCGGAGACGACAATTACATCAGGTCAGTAAAAGTTGCTTTAACGTCTGGTATTCAACATGGTTGGAAGAAAAACCCAATGTGATTGGAGAAGAAGAAAGTCTTCCGATGGTGTAGAAAGCAGAGGACATCTGACAGAAAGCTGCAGAGGAGACGTTCGCCTGAGATCGTCATCTCCAGAGGTTGACTCAGCTCTTTTGAGTTCTCTCTGAGCAGGATGCCCAGAGAGACTGGGGAAACTAAAGCACTGGGAGCCTGGAGCCCAGAGCAAGGAAAGATGCAGGAGCCTCTGAAATAGCAAATCACAGTAAGCCACCCCAAAAGACAATCGTAATTATACAGACAGACTCTTCCTGCATTGAAGAATGGAAAACTTCATTTCAGATCCATTTGAGAGCAAGAACAGGACTTTAGGAGATAAAAACAGTTCTCATTGCAATCATGACTACTGGACTAAACCCCTCCCTACTTTCAATTGCAATCTTTAAAAAAAAATATATTTTAACATATTTTATTCATTTTATGTATATGAGTGCTCTATCTGCAAGTACACCTGCATGTCAGAAGAGGCCGTTAGAGGGTATAGATGGCTGTGAGCCACCATGTGGTTGCTGGGAATTGAACTCAGGGCCTCTGGAAGAGCAGACAGTGCTCTGAACCTCTGAGCCATGGCTCCAGCCCTCAATTGCAATCTTTATATTGGTCTTCTCAAAAAAGGTTGAAAAGAAGAGCTGCACACCAGGAAAACTAGCTATGATAATATAAAGGCTTGAGACACAAGAGACAGAGGAATGAAGAGAACGGAAAATTGTGCTTAATTGTGAACTAACAATTCCTAATGTGCTGTGCTGTGGGAATGTCGCGACCTGCTCAAACCTTTTGCCTAAGCATAGCCCCTCCTCTGAGTCCTGTGCTAGTTCTCAGCATAACCGCAGCTCCTCTGTTCTCACCTACTTTCCCCCTTTAGCATAACAGAGGCCATGTTACCTTCAAGTCTCCCTTTTGATCATGGGGCAAAATAATGTTCAAGTTCTCAGGCTCTGCCCGCCTGAGAAAAAGAACAGCTTTTACTTATAAATCAACAATCCAGTACCTGCCGCCTAGATAAAACAATAGATGATGAATACATTTTCTGCTTTGGTTAAAGGTAAATGTATGTTCTGTTAAAGTTCAGCCTCAATGCCTTGCCATATTCCTGTCTCCTGGAAAGCTGGAAAGCCCCCAAGAGCTCTCCATCCTAAAGTCCCAGCCAACCATCTTAATGTGCTTTGTCTAGCTACCTAAATACAATGAATGTAAGACAGAAATGAATTTTTCTTGCTTGGATGAACATAATGAACCTGTAAGAGAAATTATTTTTCCTGCTTGGTAGTGTTTTGTTTTTTGGTTTTTTTGTTTTGTTTTTTCCTTTAAAACTCACTTTAAAATATCTTGGGGACACAGTCTGGCTCCCGAGCTTAGGCTGTGCCCCTAACCAGTCAGTTTTTGTTCAGCGTTCAATTAATTTCTGTCAATCTGAGTCGGCCATTCGAATGGTCAGTTTCTGGCTATTCCTGAATTCTAACAATGAAATTGAGGAGCAAGATAGACATGCCACTGACAATGGGTGAGAAGCCCAGCTTGCTGGCGGGGAGCTGGCCATGAGATGCAAGTGCCTAAGTGTCTTGTTTACGTGTGGATTCATGAGGAGCTAGCTGTACCTTGTTAAGAAGAAAGGGGGAGTAAGATGACAGACACTGGGTTTTAGGGAGTAAAACTGCCGACTTAAATTAGCCTATATACTTTAAAGATGTTTAATATCAGAATGAAAGTCAGTAAATGTGTTCCGTCCGGGAAGAGGTTTTGCATGAATTTCCACAGGTAAAGATCTGATCTGAGGCCAGCCTGGAAAAACGTGGTGCTGAAATGGATGTTTGCTGAAGGACAGATGATCAGGACAGCAGTCACTGAAGGATCATCACATCAACAGGTTTTCATCAGGACATTCACGCTGTTATGTTTGTGGGACTGACAATTGTAAAAGTCAAACCATGTACAATTTTTAGCTTAAACAGAAAAGGAGAAGATGTAGAGGTATTTTAATTCAGAACATGGCTGCTATGGTTTTTCGAGACAGGGTTTCTCTGTGTCTTGGACTCGCTTTGTAGACCAGGCTGACCTCGAACTCACAGCGATCCGCCTGCCTCTGCCTCCCAAGTGCTGGGATTAAAGGCGTGCACCACCATGCCCAGTGAATACAGGCACACCTCTAATCCAGGAGACAGAGACTGTAAGCCTCTGGAACGACAATTACATCCAACGAATAAAAGTTACTTTTACATGTGTGCAGTGCCCACAGGGCTGAAAGGGCTGTTGACCCCTGGAACTAGAGTGTGGTGAGCTGCCATGTGGGTGCTGGGAACCAAACCTGGGTCCTGTGCTAGAGAAATGATTTCTCTTAACCACTGAGCCCTTTCTCTAGCTCCACGATTTGTGAATTCTTTTCTTTTCTTTCTCTCTTTTCTTTTTTTTTTAAACATTCTTGATCTCAAGAGTAAATAGTCCAACCACTAAGTAATCACGCAGTTTCCAGCATTTCTCTTGCTTTTGCTTGCTTCTACCGATGATCTACTGACATGTCCAAGATTACTTCAATTCTTCTGTGTGTGTTAAGACTTGCGTTGTGGTTTACACTGAGTCCTATTTCGAGGAAGGTTCCATAATCTGTTAGGAAGAATGTGTTTCCGTTTTCTTGGATGGGATGTTTTGTAGATAACTGTTTAGTCCACTTTATCTATGGGGTAGCCTGGATTCCAGTTTCTTTGTTGATTTAGTTGGGATGAACTAAAGGAGAGAATGGAGAGATGGCTCAGTGGTTAAGAGCGCCACCTGCTCTTCCAGAGATCCTGAGTTCAATCCCAGGAACCACATGGTGGCTCACAACCATCTATAATGTGATCTAACACCCTCTTCTGCAGATAAAGCACTCATATGCAATAAATAAAATAAATAAAATAAATAAATCTTTTTTAAAAAAAGAGAGAGAATGGGAGACTGAGATCACCTACTGTTGCTGGTCAGGCCTATCTGACATTTTATGTACCTTGGTGTTTACTTCAGGATGTAGTGAGCCCCAAAGCTTGGTGGATGTATGCTTGTAATTTTGTGGCCTCTTAATTATTCCCTTGAGTGCTGTTAATCTTTTTCTTTTTCTTTTTTTCTTTTTTTGGTTTTTCGAGACTACTGTTAATCTTTTTTATCTCTTGTGACTACTTTTTTAGCAGCTTTATTAGATAAGAGGGTTCCTATGCCAGTCTACTTCCCCTTGATTTTGCTTGCAAAATTGACTTCCACTCCTTGACTTTTGGTCTGTGGATGTTTTTGCTGGTGAAGTGTGTTTGTTGGAGACAACAGATAGTTGGGTCTTCTTCCCTTTGCATGTCAGGCTGTCTCAAGCCTCAGTCCCCCACCATGGCTTGGCACTTCTAGAAAGACAAGCAGTGCTCTGAGTGGTCTAGATAGCATAACTGCCACATGATTGAGGGGCAAATCATTACTGAACATCAAAGACTTCCATGATTCATTCTGTGTGTGTGTGTGTGTGTTTTTTAAAGATCTTTTCTCAGGAATAAAAACTGAATTATTTATCTCAACATGAATACATCTTAGGGGGAAAAAATGTGCCCTAAGCATGTATGTGCAGCCCCAAGCAGTGAAAACAACAAAGCCAAACACTGGAGTAGGCTTGCAATATGGAGACTAGAGCGTATTAATTTGTAGAAGCTGCTAATATATATACACACACATACATATATACATATATACATACATATAGTGTGTGTGTATATATATATGCATATATAATCCTGACCACAGTTTTCTCTCTCCCTCTTCTCCTCTCAGTCCCTCCCCCCTTCTCACTTCTCCCTCTCACTCCTCTGTGTCTTTTCAGAATAGGGCAAGTATCCCAGGGAAATCAACCAGCCATGGCATATCAGATTTCAATAAGACTAGGCCCCTCCTCTCCTATTAACCCAGTAGGAGGAAAGGGCCCTAAAGGCAGGCAACAGAGTCAGAGACAGCCCCCCACCCCACCCCCGTTTACCCTGTTAGGAGTCCCACACAAATGCCAAGCTACACAAATGTGCAGAGGACCTAGGTCAGGCCCATTGAGGTTCCCCCCTTGGCGGCTCAGTCCTTGTGAGCCTCTATGAGCCCTGCTTAGCTGTTTCTGTGGGTTTTCTTGTGGTGTCTTGGAGCCATCTGTCTCCTACAATCCTTCCTTCCCGTCTTCCGCAGGACTCCCTGAGTTCCGCCTAATATTTGGGCTGTGGGTCTCTGCGTCTGTTTCCATCCATTGCTGGGTGATGCCTCTCTGATGACAATGGGGCTAGGCACCAATCTATGAGTGGAGCCGAATATCATTAGGAATCATTTTCTATCCTAGGTCTCTGAGCTGTCCAGCCTGTGGGTCCTGGCCCTCCAGGCAGCGTCAGGGGTAGGCTCCCTCTTGCATGTGGGTCTCAGGCTGGCCCAGTCATTCCTTAGCTACTCCTGTAGAAATACAGTATAAGTCGGGGCTTTTTTCTTTTTCTTTTTCTTTCTTTTTTTTTTTTTTTTTTTTTTTTTTTTTTTTTTTTTTTTTTGGTTTTTCAAGACAGGGTTTCTCTGTGTAGCCTTGGCCATCCTGGACTCACTTTGTAGACCAGGCTGGCCTAGAACTCACAGCGATCCGCCTGCCTCTGCCTCCCGAGTGCTGGGATTAAAGACATGCGCCACCACGCCCGGCTCGGGGCTTTTTTCTATTGTCCATTCCATCTCCCAAATAATGACTCAGAGACCTGTTACATTTATCAATAAATAAGCTTTAAGCATTGCAGCTGGGCAGATATAGATCTAGTCTAAGTTGACTGTACCAGCCTGGCTGCCTCCCAACCACATGCCCGTGCTATTTGCCATCTTAGTCTTACCTTGGCTGCTGCTCCTCCCTCTGTCTGTCCTCGTGGTAAACTCCTCATGGCCACCTCCTACCCCCTTTCTTCTCCTTCTTGTCCCCCACCCGAGATCCCCTGACTGGGCTTGGAAGTCCCTCCTCCCGTCCTCTCTACCCAGCTATGGGCTGATTAGCTTCTTTATTAACCAGTCAGAGATGATGGAGAACACTTTTTTTTTTTTTAAAGACAGGAGATTCTTCATAGAAACGACAATGCCCACATCCAGACTGCAACCAGATCTCAGGCACAGAAATCAGCATCGGAAAGCCAGGCACATGCCTTTAATCCCAGCCCTTGGGAGGCAGAGGCAGCCAGAGGCAGGCAGATCACTGTGAGTTCGAGGCCAGCCTGGTCTACAAAATGGTTCCAGGACAGTCAAGGCTACACAAAGAAACCCTGTCTTGAAAAACCAAAAAAAAAAGGGGGGGCAGGGGAAGAAACAACAATGCTCCTGTCCAGACTGCAACCAGATCTCAGGCACAGAAATCAGCATCTGAATACACGGTGCAGAGACCATCCCTGAGATACTCCCACAACTTCTGACCGGCGTTTTCTCCAATACATTTTGCAGGCAAGACAAATTGCAAGTCGAAGCTTCTGTGGGTGTATTGGTGTCCCAAACCATCCACTGGAAGTCTTGTCTGATTACAGAAGATGGCCCATTCAGGCTCCGTATGCCCCATTGCTAGAGGTCTTAGCTAGGGTCACCCTCGTAGCTTCCTGGGAGAGAATCTTACCTTTTTCCAGTTGGAGGTTGGAAGTCTGAGGTCATAGCACCAGTGTCTTCTGAAGCCCTTTCCTTTGCTCACACGGCTATCTCCACCTTCTGTCTGCACGAGGTTTCCTTTTCTTTGTGCATATGTGTGTAAATTCCTCTTCTTCATTTTTACATTTTAAAGATTCATTTTTGCTTTATGGGTGTTTGCCTGCCTGTCTGTATATGCACCAGGTGTGTGCAGTGCCACTGGAGACCAGAAGAGGGCGTCAGATTCCTGGAACTGAAGTTACAGATGGGTGTGAGCTGCTATGTGGATGCTGGGAACCCAGCTCAAGTCCTCTGCAAGAACAAGTGCTCTTGACTGCTGATCCATCTCTCTAGTCCTTGTTAGTTAGTTAGTTAGTTAGTTAGTTAGTTAGTTAGTTAGTTAGTTTTGAGATGCAATCTCATGTAGCCCATGCTGGTCTCTTCCTTCTATTTCTCAAGTGTAAGAATGCACGTGTGTATTGCCACACCTGGCGCGCACACACACACACACCCCTTCCATTTTTGAGACAAACCTTGTGATGGAGGTCAGGCAGGCTTGAAATTCATTACCTCGCTACTTCAGCCTCCTGAGTGTTGGGATTCATGTATCACTCTGTTCTGCTGAACTTCCTTTCTAAAAAGTTTCACATATATGGGTGTTTGCCTTCATGTATGTCTCCTTGCATGCCCGGTACCCATGAAGACCAAAAGATGGCATCATATTCCTTGAGCTGGAGTAATATATGTTGTGCTCCATTGTGCCGATTCCAGGAACTGAACCTGGGTCCTCTGGAAGAGCAGCCAGTGCTCTAACCAAACCACCTTTTTAGCTTCCGCATTTCCTCTTTTTACTAGGATATTTGTTGCATTGAGATGACCCAGTCAATGACCCAATGACTGTAGTTTTTCTTTTATGCTGCTTCAGTTACCTAAGATCAACCAGTCCAAATAGCAAATGGAAAATTCCAGAAACAAACAATTCATGTGCAGCCGGGCGGTGGTAGCGCACGCCTTTAATCCCAGCACTCGGGAAGCAGAGGCAGGTGGATCGCTGTGGGTTCGAGGTCAGTCTGGTCTACAAAGTGAGTCCAAGACAGCCAAGGCTACATGGAGAAACCCTGTCTCAACCCCCCCTCCAAAAGGAATAAAGTGGGGTGTACTCTGAAAGGGCGAGTGTGGACAACAGCCAAAAGGTCGTTTCTCTGCACAGTAAGACTTTGCGGAGGGAGGAGGTGGTGGCACATGCCTTTAATCCCAGCACTTGGGAGGCAGTCAGACAGATCTGAGTTCGAGGCCAGCCTGGTCTACAGAGTGAATTTCAGGACAGCCAGGGCTACAGAGAAACCCTGTCTCAAACAAATAAACAAAAAATCGGCACCATTTCTAAGGTCTCTAGGGCAGCCTCCTGTTCCTGAGGTCTCTAGGGGTGGTCTGGTGTTTCTAAGGTCTCTAGGGTGGCCTGCTGTTCCTGGTGGTTTTTTTCTGTCCGTCTGGCTTATTCTTTGGTTAATGACATATCATTGCTCTGTATCAGAAAACCTCCTGCTAGGCGGAAATCTTGTAAAGTTGAAAGTCCCTGGAGTCAACGCGTTAATGGCCTTGCAGGCAGCTCAGATAGCCTTCTAGTCCTTCCAGGGTCAGAGATGCCCCATAGGTCCCCATCCCGCTAAGCAGCTCCGCTTTTTGTTTTTACAGACTGTCGATTATGACAGAGGTGTCTAGCCTCCACTTCCGGCAGCCCCATTACGTCCTGTTATAAGCCCCTCATCTCAGTCTTGGGAGAATGGCCTCCAGAATAGCAAGGCGGGGCTTAGTCTGTGGGCGGGGCTTAGTCTGTGGGCGGGGCTTCTGGGTCAGTAAGGCCAAGGTCAAGCTTTCTTAGCCTGCCACTGTTTAAATATTTCCAGAGGACGTATCTTTATTTGAAATGCCACATCCACCTGACAGGATGTGGCGATACTGTGGAAAGAAAACATTACGCTCAGATTTGATCCTGTGTTGTTTCCAGTCACTTGTTTGATGTCTCATGAGCATAAAAGTAGATTCTTGTGATTTGTTGTTGCTTTTTTTTGAGACAGGGTCTCTCTATGTGGCCTGGAGCTTGCTGTGTAGACCAGACTGGCCTTGAACTTCCTGCTTTGCCTCCCGAATACCGGGATTAAAGGTGTGGCCAACATGTTTGCCCAACTAGTGTGATTTTAAAGATACCCATGTCCAAATACAGACACATTCTGAGGTGCAGAGGCATCTGTGGAAGAGACATAATTCAGCCACTGGTATTGGCTTTCTAGCTCTCTCAGAATTCATGCCTTTCTCACTTGGAAAACATATTCACCTCATACCAACTCCCCAAAGAATCCATCTGTTCTCAACTTTAAAGGCTTGCTTGAGTATGAATGTGACTTGTGTCCAGGCGTAAAATTCCTCTTCAGCTGTGAACTTGCCGTTACCAGATACCACGCTAGCCACCTTCTCTTGAGCAAGCCTGAAACAAGCATTCCTGTCCCCAAAGGAGAAACTGGTAGGAAGGAAGGGGTCACAGGTCCCAACTAAGTCCCAAGTCCAACAGGCAAATCCCATTACGTTTTAAGGTCTGAGAATAATCCTCTTTGGTTCTGTCCTGTGGACTCACAGGGGTGGCCCCTCTGGCCCACGGGATAGATGCCCCCTTCCCCTAGCCCTATGCCCCACCCTCCCCCTGGGACTGAGAAAAGGGTAGCCTTGGCCCCAGACTCCTTGAATTAATGATTAATAAAAAGAATGAAGCAACCGCCTTTCAACGCAAGCCCACAAAAGATGGTGACTTAGTCCCCAGCGTCTCCGAACTTGACTTTCCTCACCTGTAGAAGTAGGATATTGAGCCAGGGAATTTGTTCCTGGAAAAGTGACGGACCATGTAAAAGTATAAAGAAAACCTCTGGCCTGTGGGAAATAGCCTTCTGGGAGTCTTCACATCAGTGACTTTGTCCTAACAGGAAGTAACACACACCATGTGGGCACTGACTAGCAGCACCATCACGTCCCACGCAGGCCCTGTTACCACCCCTCATCTCAGTCTTGGGGGACTGGTCTCCATAATAGCAAGGCGGGGCTTAGTGTGTGGGAGGGGCTTAGGGTGGGGCGGGGCTTAGGGTGGGGGCAGGGATCCCTGGACAGTAGGCCAAGGTCAAGTGTGCTTTCTTGGCCTACCATGGTTCAAATATTTCTGGAGGCTTTATCGTTATTCTACTTAAAAAGAAATACAGTTAAAACAAAAACAAAATAACAGGAAGAAATCTGGTATCTTGAAGAACCCACCTCCATCCCCCAGGCAGCTCTCACTAATACATCCATGCTCTCAGCCTCACCCACAGAATGCTAGAACTTGTGTCCCCCATAGTGTGAACTTCAGGGTCACATAGACCTCAGTGCCCTTCTGTTCTCACTTTGCTGGGTGGCTCTGGAGAGTTATTTCATCTTTGATTCTCAGTTTCCTCACTCATGAGTGCAAGCCACCACCTGAACACACCCGAGCCATACCACTGTGCTGGAGAGTGGCACGCGCCCGGGCCACACCTCTGTGCTGGAGAGTGGCTGCAGAGTTGTGGACACAGATGGTTTTCTATGACTTTCAAGGATTCTGCCACTGGATTTTGGAGTTTCTTTCTTTCCTTCCTTCTTTCTTTCTTTTTTTTTTTTTTTAAGATTTATTTATTTATTACATACTACATATACAGTGTTCAGCCTGCACATACACCTGCATGCCAGAAGAGGGCATCAGATCCCATTATAGATGGTGTGAGCTACCATGTGGTTGCTGAGAATTGAACTCAGGACCTCTGGAAGAGCAGACAGTGCTCTTAACCTCTGAGCCATCTCTCCAACTCCTCTTTCTTTTTTTTTTTTTTAAGTTACATTTTACATTTCCTCCCTGTCCACTCCCACTCCCTCCATCTCTCTCTCTCTCTGTCTCTGTCTCTGTCTCTCTCTCTCCCACGCACGCACAGGACACCTGTGTGGAGGTCAGAGGACAGCGTACAGGAGTCAGTTTTCTCCTTCCACCATATGGGCCCCAGGGATTGAATTCAGGCCGCCAGGCTTGGCAGCGAGCTCCCTTTCTTACTAAGCCATCTCACCGAGGCTGGATTTGAGATTTCTTCACCCATCTGCACACACTGGGCTTCCTGTGCCCTTGTTGTCAGGCCTCTGCGCAGACCCCAGCTCTGCTTGTATCCTGGACTTCAGCTCAGCGGGTCCTGACTCTCTGCTCTAAGCTAAGCTGTGTTAATCAATTCTCTTTTAATCTTCAGACCTGAAGTGTTAAGTAGAGTTATCAGTTTGATTTATGCTATTTTCTACAATTAAGTAAATAGGCTTTCTGATTTTTTGTAATTACACAAACTGGGGAATATTTAAGGCTGAAAATGAGAAGGGAAAAGTAGCCTGGTCCTCTGGAAGACTGCCCATGGCTCTAACCACTGAGCCGCCTCTCCAGCCCAACTTTCCAGTTTTTATTCACATGTCTGTCACTCCCTTCCCTTTCCATATTTTGAATGGGCACTCTATGCTGTCATGAAAACATTCTTAAGGAAAAGACAAGCTCTTTTTAAATTTTTTCTTTTAATTAATTACTTTTCCCCCCCAAGACAGGGTTTCTCTATGTTATCTTGCCAGTCCTGGACTCGCTTTGTAGACCAGGCTGGCCTCGAACTCACAATGATCCTCCTGCCTCGGACTCCCAAGTGCTGGGATTAAAGGCGTGCGCTACCATGCCTGGCTTTTTTTTTTTTTTTTTTTACTTACTTATTTTGTGCACTGGCATTTTGCCTGCGTGTGTGTCTGTGTGAAGGTGTCAGACCTCCTAGAACTGGAGCTACAGAGAGTTGTGAGCTGGCATGCGGGTGCCAGGAATGGAACCGAGGTCCTCTGGAAGAGTAGCCGGTGCTCTTACTTAACTTCTGCGTCCTCGCTCCAGCCCCTGGAAAAGATAGGCTTTTAAATGCTGCCATTCTTCAATAATGTCTAAAAGAAAACTGCAGCCCACCTCAGTCTGGAGTGTGCACTGCAAACACCAACGAAACAGCCCAAGACTTTCCTACCGGAGCGACCCACACGGAACGGAAACCAGTCCTTGGCAGAGGGGCCCAAGCCAAGCCACATCAGACACCCAAGACTTGCTGTGGGGACATATATCCAACGCAACTGGCCCCCTTCAACGTTGCTGCCTCTTCTTCTGCAAAAACAATCAAAATCAAACGGTAACTTCCCCCCCAAAGACAAATAGATGTATCAGTTTATCTTCCTATGAGGCAGGCTTCAGATGGACCTAAAATGCCCTTCGGCCAGCACACAGGATTGTTCAAGAAAGCCGAAGAGTGGCCCAAGGGGAGATTTCTGTATGGGAATTTTAACTTCCCATTGCATTTGACTTTTGGTCTTTAAAATACAGGTCAAATCAATGAATTTAATGAAGGCCGGTTGACACAATGGCCGCGCCTTGCATTTTGACCCACATAAAGGGAAGGCAGTCCAGGTCACAAGGCTTTAGCCGAACTTAAGTGGTTGGTACACAAATGTGACAGAACGTTTAGAAACGCAGAGGCTCGGAGAGACCTATTGACAAGCAGTTAGAAGTATCTGAAGGGGCCTGCATGAAAGCGCTTTGGTAAGGTAGCACCATTGTCTCGCATTGTTTCTTTCTGTTCGTTTGAGAACTTCCCCCCAAAGAACAAGAGTCAATGAATGTGAAACGTAGTGTCGGTTTTACTGGGCGCTGGCTGCCTTTCAGTAATGTGACTTTTTTTGTGGCGAGTTCATGCTATTTAAAAGTATTCTTCGCTCTGAGTTTCAACTCTTGCAAATGGCGGATTCTCAGCCCACTCCCCACCCAAGTCCTTTCCAATTTCTTTCATGTCATGAATAGCTCTTGAAGTTGAAAGAAGTGAAGATTAATTTTAGCTTTTTTTTTTTCTTTCCCCTCTGCTTCTGGACGCTTGGATTTTTCACGCGGGATGCCTGATTGCTCACTGCCAGCTCATGGAGGAGGGGTTGTGGGGAGACAGAGGGGAATGGCCTTTTAAACCACATTTCCTTTACCTTCCTCACGCCAAGGGCACAGACAGGCAGCTCCATTCCAGGGCACAGCCAAGCTGTCTTCCAGTCTGGGAGAGACAGTAGACTCAGCTAAAATCGGAGTGTCAAAGCTTTAACAAGTGTGTGGAGACCAACCAAGGGTAAGTGGAAAAGGAGTCCTCCCAACCCAGACCAACTGGGAACTGGTGGCCCCTAACTTCCAAAAGAGGCTTGTCTTTGAGACCCAACTGTATGAGTGTGTGTGTGTGTGTGTGTGTGTGTGTGTGTGTGTGTGTGTGTGTGTGCATTTGTGAATGTGTGCACATGTGTCTATGAGAGCGTCTGTGCGCATATGGGTTTTATCAGTAAACGTCGTTTTTACCAAGCCATATGAACAATACCCGGTCCCTGGGGGGCTCTGCCATTGTTTGAAAACACCCTGGGCCGTGGATAAGCTGTGTGGACACAGTTGTGGGATGTAAAATCCACAAAGGCCTGCCATAAAGAGCCATGTGCTGGCTTCGTGGGGGTTGATAGTTCTAAGATTTGCTAAATATGCTTTGGAGTTTCTCTCAGTAAATCTCTATAGATAGATTTTTTTTTTTTGTATTTCCCCCTTTTGTCTGGTGTGTGTGTGTGTGTTTGAAATTTCTCCCTTATTCATTGACCACTAACTTTTTGTCACCCACCCCTGACTTTTCTCCTTACGTCTGCATTTAAGCTGTCATTTATTGCGGCTGTCTCCTCCTCTCAGGACCTGACAGCCAAAGCCTCGTGTGCTTTCATCCCTTTGTGTCTGCATTATGACATAACCTGCCCAAAGTGGCCCAGCTCCCCAATTCTTGTATGTAAAATTTGCAACATTTTTTGAGACGGGTCAGTGCCCATTTTGGGGACCCTTTCTTTATCTGAGGACCGTGTTAAAACTTTTTGCAGATGTGGTCTATTCAGGAGCGGCCCGAGGCTGCATGCAGAGATGGGGAAGAGAAGAAAAGGCTTTCCTATTTTGTGATTGCCATAGTAACTTAAACATTGCCAGTGTGTTTGCGGGCCTGGGAGTTTGATTTCCGGTGCAATCAAGCCCTCTACTGGGGACCATGGCTCCTGTGACTCTGGCCTACACAGAGGACAGTGTGCTCCCTAGGTCTGAAATTAAGCATTTCACTTTAAAATAATACCCATTTGTATCCATTTTGTTCGACATAACAACAGCTGCTGT